>NW_017732007.1:60329-167143 GCF_001890085.2 Hipposideros armiger | reverse complement strand
TGTGTGTGTGTGTGTGTGTGTGTGTGTGTGTGTGTGTGTGTGTGTGTGTGTTGGATGAAGAAGTCTCTATAGAGTTGTACATATCTTTGTTATTACTTCTTTTAAAAATGTCTTGCAAGAATGTCTTGACCCCTTAAATGAAGTTGCTGAAGTTGTGATTCTGCACTCTGAGATCTGAAGCAATATATTAAGGTTTTCTTTACTTATTAGTGACACTCTAGCATATTTGTGCTCCTGGAATGATGGTGTTAATCAAATCCAAAGTTATGATATACTTAGAACTGAAAATAACAAGAAACTTAATGGAAAATGTTCAGGAAAATGTAGATTGTTTAGATAGGTTTTTGTATCTAACTGCTAGGATAGTCACAGGTCAATATATATTTACAGAAATATCAGGAGTGCCCCCAAAAAATGTATACAAGTGGACACTTTGGTCAACGTTGCTCAAGCAGTAGTTCACCATCATCAGAAGTGTCTGGACGCTGATGGTAACCACTTTGAGCACCTCTTGTAATTGCGGAAGTCAAACATGACTTTTATTCATCTTTTGTTATTGGCATATATTGAGTATTACAATTTTAATTCAGTTTTCTTTTCTTAAAATGCGTGTACATTTGTTTTGCACCTTTTGCATTTATTAAGCATTTAATATGTGCCAGGTGTTTACGTTGGTGTGCTACTGGCTCTTTCTGTGACTTCCTTTGACTACTCTTCAATATATGACTACTCTTCTACTTTCTATGACTATTCTTCAATATATAAGAGCAATCAATACATCTGGGTTGCATATTGACAGAAGCTAAACTAGTATCAGAACTAGGCTTAATTCCATTTACTAAGTCTGAACCCTTCGTTGTAAATTCTCTAAATCTCAATATGGAAAGAGATCTGTGAAAATTGAGAGATTTTTTTTATCTCAAAAGATCGTGAAGTTTAAAAGATATAAAACATGGAAAGGAAATCAACACATTGTGTTGGAATCAAAATTAGTTTTAAATGATACAGGCAGGAATATAGCATTGTGATAAGCTACCACCATGGGCATTCAGAAATCTACACTGATATCTACTAAAGTAAAACATAAGTATACCCAATGAACCAGCAATTCCACTTCTAGGTATATACAGCCACCAAAACATGTGCGAGAATGTTCATTACAGCTTTATTCATATTAACCAAATATTGGAAACAACCCAGATATCCACAACAGTAGAATGGATAAATTGTGATATAGTCGTATAATGGAACACAACAAAACAAAGTAAATAACATTATCAACATGATCTACTGCAAGACTCTGAATTAATCTCACATATAAAATGAAGAAAGAAAAACAAGCATGAAAAACTGCATTATGTATAATTCCATTTATATGAAGTCCAAAAGCAGGCAAAGCTTATCTTTGGTGATATGTCAGAATAGTGGTTACTGCTGGTACAGAAAGATACTGACTGGGAAGGAATATTAGGGAGTCATATGGTGGGTAAAAAATGTTTTGTATTTTGAAGTGAGGTGGTGGTTATGTGTGTGCGTGTGTATACAAATTTATTATGGTGTACACTTAAGATTTGCATGGTGTATGTGTATTCTCCCTCATTGTTAAATTGAATAGATAGACAATGCTCTATGTTTATTTCTCTGAATAGTGAGTATTGCATGAAATTTGGACTTACAAGTAGGCTTTGCTTAAGTATTTGCAGAGGTAATACAGTCCCCTTGTTCAAATATTATTAAGGATTTCATGATGGCAGTGGCAAAACATGTAACCAAATGTGAGAACATATAAAGCACTGGGTGTTGTGCGAGTCTACAGGTTGCACATCCATGAGGCCAGTCTTGCACAGGATAAGTCAGAATATATCCTCAAAAGTGAGATAGGCTTTCTAAGATTGGGCATCTACATGGGATAAGGTAAATGATGAAAATTCCTGGTTCTACCAGGAAAATATAATTTTGAGTTAAAGAGGCTATTTCCTATTGAGCTGGATGACTCAGGTGCAGTTCCACTCTATTGAAAAGACAACCGCAAAAATACCTATTATGTGAAAATGCATATAGGTGAGATTAGAGAGAATTCCTTAAAAAGGGAAAACATTTCTCTGATAGTTATGAATAGAAAGCATATGTTCTATTGAAATGAAACATGCTATGTTCTCCATGCCAGGAAAGAAACACCGAAATGGCCCAATGACAATAAGCTAGAATAGAATAGCGTATGTACTAGTGATAACTTCTGATTCACTGATTGAGGACTTTTAATACTGTATTCATGTTACTGTAATCATTAAAGATACTAAAGTTCTTTAAGAAATCCATGTCTCCAGGGTGAAATATTTGACACAAGAGAGCACGATGAAGAGATCATGAGAACAAAGTACGGGAAACATAAGTGGAAGATGGGAGGCTGGGGGATGCCCAGAAAGCTGGTCGCTGACTTTGTTTCCCAACAATGTAAGCGTCAGCCAGCCAGTGAGATCAGGCAGCCCCCACCTTCCAGAGGCAGGGTCCCTAGGTATAGTGTGAGGCCCCAGCACAGTGAAGAAGGAGAGTCGACCTTGGCAGAAAAAGTCACAGCGTTCCTAGTGAGACATCACAGACTGGCTGCTCCCCAAATCAAAGTGAAGGAAGTTGTCTTGTGGATGGTGAATAACTATCAACCTTGAGGAATAAGACAAAACAAAATAACTGTTATTGGTTTCTTTCTTTGGTTTCCTGAATGGCAGTTGATGTTCCCATTTATATCAACGCCCTTGTTTCCTGCCACACAGTGGGTCAAGAAGGACCTTTGAAGATCCAGGGGCATAGAGCAAGCCCTCCATTAAATCGTCGCTGACTGAGCTGCTTGGGTTCACTAAAGAATGGGGGCCTTGAGACTCTCTGTAACTTTTTTAGTTTTAATGGATGACTATAGTATCAGTAAGTCCATGCAGCAAATATTTGCAACATGAACTTTTCAAGGTTTTAGAAGGCTGCTGACACACAAAGGCTTTATTTGCACTGAGATTGGAATTTATCTGACTTGCATTGTGTTGGCCGTTCCCTCCCTCAATTATCTCTCAGTGTCCTAAGGTGTGTTTCATATGTGCTCACCTGTACTTCTTCCCTGGCCTCCTGGTAGATGACCACAGCCCCTGAAGCCACTTTGAAGTCTGTGCCTCATCAATGACCTTGTGGAGGGGGACAACTATGGCAATGAAGAGTCCCTGGATGAGTGCTAAAGAAGAGACTCATATGATGCCAAGGAAATTATAGAAGAGATGAGATAAATCAGGAAAATAAGTTTCCCTTTAAGAAGTGACATTTGTGCGAAGATCTAAAGGATACATGGGGATTCACAGAGCACCATCAGAACAGGAGGAGCAAAACCTCTTTGTGGGAGGAAGCTTGGTATGGACAGGAAGGATACGTTAAAGAATAAAAGGCTGCCATCATAATAACAACAACGAAAGTCTGAAATATCAGTCCCTTAACAAGATCACTGTTTATGGCTCAATTCTGTAGTCCAGAATTGCCTTAGGGGGCATGGCATCACACAGTCATTCAGGAGCCCTGGCTGACTGAGGTTCCACCAACTTCAGTGCTTGACCTTCAAGGTCAGTTTGCACATTGACAATCAGGCTGCAGAAGGACAAGAAAAAGAGCATGGGGGTGGGGGGCAGTCTGGGGAGTTCTTAGGAGTCAGGTCTGGAAAAGGCATATAACACTTCCACTTATATTTCAATCACCCTTCTGAAGAACAGAGTGACAAAGGATGGCCAAACCTATGGAGGAGTTAAAATTTTAAGAACATAATTCGAAGTTCAGAAATTTTATAGATTATAACTGAGACCATTAGAATCTGAGATTGTTTCTTATTTGTGGCTGGCTGAGTTGAGAGATAGGATCATTCCTTTATTCATTTATTCACACTTTCATCCATTTAGTCTTTGAACATTTATCAAGTCACTACATTGTGCTAGGCTAGGGGTTAATAAACCACATTTTTACACAGAGCTTAATGGGTGGACAAGGTTATAAATGGAAATATCAGAAGAAGACCTGGACAAACTTTTTGCATTTCACATTTTGGATAGTCATGTAAGGAGAAAAATGTAATGGCTCATTGGTGCTAAAATTAAATTCTTATCAATACAGAACAGGTAGAATTAGGGAGAAAGTTTTAAAGTAGGGAATTTATATTTTTCTTGGGGCAAAAAACCTAATAAACTAAAATTTATCGAAGTATCTTTAGCACAAGTCCAATGCTTCATTCTTTCAATTTTCTCTGTGCTTCTGTAAGTCCCAGGCACAGTCATTCAAATTACTGTACATAAACCTCCCATTAATGCACTGAAAAGCTCAGAAGTTGGTATTGCTTTACTGATTGCCAAGGAAAATGTTAAGAAACACATAATGACTTTGGCATTCCCCTTTTGTGGTTTTAAAATAAAATTTTAAATTGTGATATGTGAACAGTACTGAATGACTACTAAAGAGGGATTTGGAGATCCAGAAATTATCCAAGCAGAGGGAAATGTGAGATTTTTCCTTATTTCTGACTATTTGGAGTCAAAACATTCATAAAACATTGCTCTAAGCATGACCAGGACCCTATTTAAACACCACGCCAATCATCAAGTGAACCCATTAGCTTGTTTTATATCCTTATTTGAAGAATTTCTCTGCAACCTTTACTTTGTCCATGGCTCAGCTGTGACACATAAAGAAAGCTTCAAAAAAGGTGTGAATAATTAAAGCAACAAGCAATTAACTAATTGATCCTAAAAAGTAGCTTACACAACACCAACAGCATAATTGCAGCCATTTTGCAGGGCAACCTAGGCTCTGATCATTTGTGGGTCTGCATTTTTACTCTTCTCCAACAACGTACCAGACAAAATAATTTTGCAAACAAAAATTTTCACTGGTATTGGGAACATTGTAACCTACTTTCAGTTGCAATCACTCCCGTGTGCCCCTTTCCTTGCTCCATCTACCTGGTCCTGCTCCTTTTCCCAGTCCTCCCATGCCAGCTACCAGATGATCCATCACTGGCTGTGGGGAACCTTCCCTTACCATCTCTTCTGGGGGCCGGCCGAGTGGCTCAGTTGGTTAAGAGCTCGCTCAAGAGTTTGAGCTCTGAGCAACAGCGGTTCGAGTCCAGCCTGAGCTGAGCAGCCGCTGAGCTGCCAACAGGTAGCAGGATGGCTCAGCTAAAAAAAAAATATCAACAACCATCTCTTCTGCCTTTCAGGGGATCCATTTAGACACTTGTTCTAGGCGTCCATAGTCTCCCATTCTGCCCCTAGCATAGCTAGGACTGGCTAAATAATGTGCATGACCCAGTGAAAAATCTAGACGTAGGGTCTGGGTTAAACATATTAAGAATTTAAAGATGGTGACATCAGGGCATTACATCAAGCCTGGAGGCCTTCTGACTACACAGGTCACCTGCACATGGAGCCCTTATCTTAGACTGTCTTGTGATGTCTGCTGTCCTTCCCTCTGAAGTTAACGCTGCACAAAGCAAGAACCATGTGTAACTTGTTCTCCATGTTACCCCCAGAAAAAAGTACGTTGGGTGATGGTCTAGTCCCTAAGGCCTACAGGATGGTGTAAGCTACTCTGTGTTAAGACAAACAGGGCAATCTGCAATTTTAGTTGCAAAAAAGTGGGGGACAAGAAGCCCACTGAGATGGGGGCCATTACATATGGTGGGATTACATATCATGGCCTGCAAGACATTACGTGACCTGGATTCTCCCGTTTCCGGGATGACGTCACCTCCCTCTGTCTAGCCCACTCTCCTGGAGCCACACTTGCCCTGTTGAACATGCAGCTTATCTCTGTCCCAAGGCCTTTACATATGCCTCGCTTTTCCCCAACAAAGCCATATGGTTTTGTAAATCTTTTAGGTCATTCCTTAAATGTTCCTTCCTCAGAGAAGCCTTCCCTGGCCTGTTCCCTTCCCTGCTAGCTCAAGTAGCCCCCAACAGGCACTCTTCCATTGCCTTAGTTTATATTCTTACACTATTTGAATTTATATTTGTCGGATCTCTACTTTCTGTCACCCAACTCTAAAATGTAAGCTCCTTCATGGCAAGAACTTTGTCTCTCTTGATTTCCACTGTATCCCCAGAATAAACACACACACACACACACACACACACACACACACACACACACACTACATATTTGAGAATTAAAATTGATTTTCTGTCCCCAAATGCAAGAGATATATTACAAACTCTAGCCCAATGACCAAATCCAGCCCACTCTTTTGTTAATATTTACTAGAACACAGCCATGCCCACTGACTTCTGTCATATCAGCATCTACTTTTATGAAACAGTGGCAGAGCTGAGTGGTTGCAGCAGAGGCTGTATGGTCTGCAAAGCCTCCTGACTCTCTGGCTTTTAGGGAAAAAGATCTGCCGACCTCTGGTGCAGTACACATGCCACCTACAAATGTAAGAACAGATTATCTGCAAATGAAATCAGTTCTGTGTCATCTACGTTAACAAAACAAACAAACAAACAAAAAGGAAGCCAAAGAAGCTATTTGATTTTCTTTTTAAATAAGGAATTCTCACATTTACCTGCCTATAAGTGACCAGCAACTCCATGTAACTCTACTCAGTGAATACGATAAATCACCAGGAATGCTATAGCTAATTATTATTTTGGAATGGGAAGAGAAGGGGAGAGGAAAGAAAACAATATAAAAGAGAAGGCAGGGCAGAAAAAGACAGAGCTGTGCAAAGAGCTGGAAAGAAGGAGACTGAAAGGACATTCAAAAAAGAACAGAGAAAAAAAGTTTGGTGGTGTCTCAAAAAGATGAACATCAAATTACCATATGATCTGGTAATTCCATTCCTTGGTATAGACCCAAAAGAATTGAAAGTAGTGACTCACACTGATATTTGTACAGCAATGTTTGTAGCCACATTCTTCATAATAGCCTAAAAGGGGAATAAAACTCAAGTGTCATTCAACATATAAATGGATAAACAAAATGAGCTATGTACACATACAATGGAATATCATTTGGCCATCAAAAGGAGTGAAATTCTGATACATGCTACAACATGGACGAACCTTGAAAACATTATGCTAAATGAAATAAGCATTTTAAAAGGACAGATATTGTATGATTCCATTCATATGAACCAGAGTAGTCAAATTCACAGAGACAGAGAGTAGAATAGTGGGTACCAGCAACTAGGGAGAGGAGGTAAGGGGGTGATTACTTAATGAGTGTAGTGTTGTTATTTTGGATGGCGAAAATTTTCTAGAAATAGTGATGATGATGATGATGATTGCACAACATTGGGAATATATTTAAGTCCACTGAATCATACACTTAAAAATTGTTAAAATGGTAATTTCCATTTCATGTATATTGTACCACAATCAAATTAAAAGAAGGAGAAGGAGAAGGAGAAAAACAAAACAAAAACAGGCTGACAACAGAGATACGAGTCTCTTGGATGTCCCTAAAACCATGCTCAGTTCCAGAAGAGAGTTTTGGAGCCTGAGACAATAGCTTTTGGAGAAGCACAGAGCACAATGTGTGGAAGGTAGAACTGACGAGTGATGAAATTAGATATTTAGCTGGGTTGATGTCTAAGCCAAGTGTTGAAGGAGCAGCTTGTTTCTCCTGATGACTGCTTATAATAAACTGCGAGAGGAGAGAAATGAATTGAAAACAGAATTGTTAAGCAAAAAGGAACCATACCTTAAATATTTGGGAATTTCTCAGCCTGTCCATCTTACAAAAATAAGAAAATGTGTTTGGGAGACAGCGCTAATGGGTGTAGAAGACTGTTGGATAAGATTAGTGTGAACGTGAGCCACAGAGCTAATCAGCCACCCCAGCAGAAAACTGCCAGTTTGAAAGGAGGAAGAAGAAGATGGGAGCTGATGAAGGAAAGATTCCGATGTGTGCTCTTTCAAGAAAAGGGACGATGGACCCTGAAGGCAATTCAGCGATTCCCAGGGCCATGGCCTCGGTCTCAACAGGTCAGACAGGCTCCAACAGAAGCCATAGCAGTAGGGGTACTCAGAGCCTTTGGGGTGCAATCCCTACTGGGCAGATAGCTGCAGCATAGACAGCATCAGTCTAACTTGTGGGGGTGACACTGCCACCCCAGTGAGTCTGGAAGGTAGAGCAACAAGTGAAAGAGGGTTGTTTTCTAGCCGTAAGGTCTCAAGGATTTGCCTTACCGAGTGTGGATTTGCCTGGGTCCTGTCCCTCCTTTCTTGAGATCCGCCTAGAGGACTATGTTGACTTCTTTGGTCAGGAGGTCCTGGAAGTCTTGTTGGAGTATCACTTGTATCCCCACAGCCCCTAGATGAGGAGAGATAGATTTTAGCTAATAGAGTTAAAAATGTTGGCCCAAGAAGCAGGACTCAATGCCATGACACAGGGTGACTGCTTGGTGAAAAATTTATTTAGCTTCGTGGAGCCTGGACTTTCTTCTGGTTTAACCAGTCATTCAGTTATTGTTCACCCGGGAGCTGGGCCAGGAAAGACCACTGTGCTACAATCACCATAGTCAACAAACATTAATCACAAGCTTTAGGGTAATTATCTAAAGCAGGGGGTAGGAGATTTCTATGATTCAGGTTGAAAACAATCTATTGTTTATGATTAAGAAACTGATTTGAAAAATGATTATAACCAGGGGCTATGGAGCCAAAACACTAGGGAAAAAAAAACACTTAGAGTTGCTATAATGAGAAGCCCTTTTGTTTGGCCCATATCAGGGGGTCCAGGGTGATTGATGTACAAACATTTGATCTGCAGCATTTCACCAGAATATGCTATGGATTCATTCTTTGTATCCCTCCAAAATTTCTGTATCCTCCCCAAAATTCTTATGTTGAAGCCCTCATGTGATGGTCAAGAAAGGTAGAACTTTGGGGAGGTAATTAGGTCAAGAGGGAGGAGTCCCCATGATGGGATTAGTGTCCTTTTACCAAGAGGAAGAGCGCTAGCCTTTTCTCTCTCTTTGCAATGTTAGGGTGTGATGAGAAGATGACCATCTATAAAACAGGAAGAGGGCCTTCACCAAGAGCCCAATCAAACTGTCACCTTGATTTTGGACTTTTAGCCTCCAGAACTGTGAGAAATAAGTGTTTGTTGTTTATGGCACCTAACGTATGTAATTTTGTTATGGCAGCCTGAGCAGACTAAGATAAGATCAAACTGGAGGTTGATTGAAGATGAGAGCTATCATAAATAAAATGGGTGTAATTAGCCTCTGTGCTATTTTTTCTTTTGATATTGTAATTTGAAGTCCACATTAACAGAACATAAAAGCATGAGGGTTCTGTGCACTTATTTTATGAAGAAACTATCAGTTTCTTCAATGTATTAAAAAAATGCAGTTTATTATCTTAGAATGTTTGTAAAACAGGATGTGTTTGATAATTAATGTATACATTCAATGGCATACTTTTCTCAGGAGAGAGAAAAAGTTGAGAGTAAACTGATAATGTGCTCCAAAACTGAGTTATCATAAAATTAAAGCAATGTAACATTTTGACGCAACTATTTACCTGTAAGAAAATGCTGACATTACCTCCTGGTGAAATACTCTACAGTTAAATTCCTCTCCTGAACTGTGATAAAATTTCCCTCTGAGTATAATTGGATGGCTGCTTGTATGTTACAAGTCCAGAGAAAGGGTTTCAAAATTACTTCATGTCCTTAAGAATAACATAAAAGGATGTGACTTGAATGACTATTAGGGAGAGTTGTGAATTAAGATCTCTATGTGGAAGCATATAAATGAATCATGTGTTGAGGTCATGCCATTCTCATGAGAAAATAATCCTAATAGTCACACAAATAAGGATTTCTGCCATTCATTGTATATCTACTATGTGCCAGGCTGTAGACTCTATATATATCCAAATAGTCAGAGAGGAGGGTATAATGGAACTCACAAATCTGGGATGAAAACATTGCTTCCTTTTAAGAATTTTTAAGCCATATTATTTGACACTACCCCTGCAACCCTGAAATTGGTTTCATCCATTATTTACGAGCCTAAACTGATCTCTGAAAAACTCTGTGTCGTTGTGAGGGAGTGGTCATCTTCTAAGAGTGGTACAGCTGTGTTTCGTTATTAGGTGCCCTGGCCGTGGTAAATGTGGACCCCTGGTCCCCATGTCCTAGTTAACTAGCATGCTGCTACTGCACACATGACGGCCATTTTTGGCACTAAGGCACATCTCCCTGATGTGCTCACACAAGGATTCTATGGCACCGCTAAAACAAATTGGCCTGTGGCAGTGTCCAGTAAATGGTTTCCTTGTGGCATAGAAAATTTCAAAAGACCTGTGTCTACCTTCCATCACTAAGCTATATGCAACTGATCACTTATGAATTCTTTCCAGGCTCCATATGTGGCACCATCAGATTCTAGTCTCATATTCTTTTAAAATGGCATGCCTACCCCATCACGCATTTTAACACTCCAATAAACATGATTTCTTCTTTCTCTGCTGTCAAATACACAAAACTCTCAGACGAGAAGGTGACTCGGAATGGCGGATAAGTAATGCATTATTTGTTCCCCCACTTTTGTGCATGATATCAAAGTCTATCTTTGTTTAGAATATCTCTGTGCCTACTGCGAACAATTCTCCTTTGGGCCATTTTGCTTTTTACTGTAATAAATGACAAAGAAATTGAATACACAGAGGGATTGCTTGGAAAAAATTATCCTAGCAGACTGAATTTCAGGGTAATGCTATTATTTTTGAAAGCCACAAGTCTCTGATCTACCAAGATTTACCTTTCTTTTCCTATCCAGGGAAGGATTATTGCTGACAAATTGTAACTCCTTTTCAAAATATTTACTCTTTCATGTTTTCCTTATGAAACCTTTGAAACTCACAAGTAAATGGTGGAGAGCTATGAGAGCAGCTGTGCCATCTAGAAGTAATTACACATTTAATTTTCATGCCACTTGGTAGGTGGAAGAATATGTAAATAGATTCTTATCTCTATTGGCCATTAGAGTTTCTTTAGTCTACTATTTTGTTTTCCTTTTTCTTTTTTCTTTTTTTTTTAGGGCTGGCAAATGAAATACAATGTCCCCAGGTTTACTTTTAAAGCCTGTGGAGTTTAGGATGTTGGTTGATAACTGTTTGCTAACCTTTCTCTTTTGGTTACTATTCATCTTTTCTGGTTTATCATTGAATCTCCACACCTGATCCCATCTCCGAACATAGGAGTTGCCGACCTATCCCCCAACTCCCCCTCAAAGGAAACAAAAAGAAATGACACTTAGTTCAAAGTGGTAAGAGAAGTGTTACCCACACTGCGTTCTTGTTGAGCAAGGCCTTCCCACATGCCTGAAATCATGTCATCCAACACTGCTAACAATGGTACCGTGCTAAGGTCTGGCTGCCTGCCACGTGAAAAAGTAAAAAATCAAGAGACGAGGTTGGTGGAAAGACAACCAGGTTTATTCAGAATGCCAGCACTCTGGGAAGATCAACTCCTGCCCAAAGGCAATGTCTCCCATTCCTAGACCAATCAGAAGGTTTTGTAGGTAAACAAGAAGAAAAACAAAGGAAGCGGGGAGTTGGTCAGGCAGGTCTGAGGGCTGATGTTGCTTCGGGGTCTGGTCTGTTTTAAGATTATGTGATCTCCGGACTGTGGAGTGGGGCTGTATGCAGCGCCAGTAAAAATTGCAAGGGAGTTGCAAAATGGATGCTGGTATCCAGGTGCCTGAGGATTAAGAAATTGCTCTTTTTAGGTAGGATTTTGTTGATTAAATGGATTAACGAGGTATGTGGAGCCTTAAGAAAGGGAACAAAACAGTCAATGAGTAAAGGGAGAAACAAAGAGAAAACAGCTAAATATCAGAATGGATCTTACCTCCAACTAGCAAAGTCTAACCACATCATCGATTCCCGAGTTTCATACTTACAAGGAGACCTTAGGCTTCATGTTCCCCACAGTTGGTTGAAAAACAGGGTGTGCTGTCTGTGATGCCATGGCCCAAGATTGTGTAGTAGACAGTACTTAATAAAAGAAACAATAACAATATAACCTATTAAAAGTACTAAGAAGCCAAAAGTCTTCCCCTGTTGTGCCCTCTTACTGGGAGAATTAGTTTTAGAATAAACAAAATTAGTATTCAGAAGTGTAAAATGATTAAAGCCATTAACTGGCACAGGACTTTTGTAATCTTCTTTGCCATTCTTTTCTCATATTTCTTAAGGATTGTGTATCCTCGCAAAGATCACTTTAGTTTTTTGGGTTTTTTTCCTTCAATATTTAACCATAGGGATGGACTTGAGCTACAAAGTTGTGGACACTCAGGCACGTCAGTGGTTTAATGATAAACATGTTTGAATCCTCATTGGTGTAGCTGAAGGCATAAAATACAAAAAGAAATGCAAATTTCAGAAATAAAACAAAGGGTCAAGTGAAATCCCTGAATTTAATGGTTTACTAAACCTCTGGCATTTAAATAAAGATTTTATAAACCTCAGTAATTACTAAAAGCATAACTTCTGTGAACATAATTTTTCTCTCTTGAGTGGTAAAAAAACAAAAAGAAAAATTAACCAAAGAGAATAAAAGAGTTGAATTAAAAGGATTTCAGGAGAGGCATTTTTATTTCAGATGGCAAGTATCTGTGTATTTTACTTTCCTATATACCTATCAAATGACAACCTCATGTTGAAGAAACCACTATCATTAATTACTGAGCTGTCATTGGGCTTTTTAAAAAAAGTAGGTTTAAAAAAAAAAGAAAGAAAAGAAAGTAGGTTTTGCACACTATTTTGTGAGAAGCATTTTTGTATTACTGATGGACATAAACTGCTAGCAACAATATAATTTTGTCCTTGAAAACATCCATTGAGAGCAGGGATGGAGTCTTAAACAGACGTAGACTCTTAG
This sequence comes from Hipposideros armiger, assembly GCF_001890085.2. NCBI lineage: Eukaryota > Metazoa > Chordata > Mammalia > Chiroptera > Hipposideridae > Hipposideros > Hipposideros armiger. Next base: position 154,231 of record NW_017732007.1, on the reverse strand, counting down.
CAGCATTACATTTCATTGACATTGTATTTGATGCTGTAAGATGGTTTCTGTTGAAGTTTAAAAGGGACCAAGAAGCTGGATGGATTTCAAAAAGGCCTATGGATGGAGTTGTGAAGTAGAGTGAGGGGCGATGCCTTTGAAAGGCTTCAATAATACTAGGCCTGGTCCTCATCATCACATTAAAAACTTAATTGCACACGCATCTACTATGTAATAAACATGATATTGACAGCAATTGTTGTTGAAACTCTTGGTATGTATCAGGTACAATCTTGTGTGTTTGATCCACATTGTTCTTTAACTCTTTACCATCCCACTAGAGCATAGATATCATTCTCTTCAGTTTATCAAAGGTGAAACTGGTTAGGGCACTTAACAATTTTGTCCAAGTATGCAGAGTGGAGGGTCCTATCCAGACTCAAATCAAGGCCTTTCCAAGTCTAACACCAGCTCCTCACCAAGGGCTAGTCTTCCTCTCCAAACTTTTCTTCACAGTCCTCTATGTGCCCAGCTCCTTTCTAGATTCTAGAGATGAAGCAGTGAATGTGCATGACTCCTGCCCTTAGAGATATTGCCCTTTAGTTAGTGAGTTAGATTCTAAACAAATAACTGTATTAGTAATTAATCCATTACCATGATGGTTAATGATATGAAGAAAAAGCCCAGGATGCTATTGTGAGCAAGGGGATAGCACTCAAAAGAGACAGAAGACCCAACATACATACATATGGAGGGATGGGAGTTCCATATGTCAGAACCATTGTTTTTTTTTAACTTAATTTCAAAAATGATCAATTGAAAATATTTTCGTAATGCGTGTTTCATTTGCTGAGGACAGAACTGAACTTCTTAGCAACTCTCTATAGAAAATGCAGTCATAATTTTTAGAAACAAAATAGCATAAGCATCGTTAAATACATTATTATTATCACCTTTAACACATGTTCATGGCAACCGAGGAAAGAGAAGGAGAAGCCACACTTTGACTCAATGTCTTATTTGATTCAAGTGCTTGCTTGGACTGTCTGGCCTATGGTTGCTTGCTGCTGTGTAGATTTAGTGGTTTGAGTCAAAGCATGATATGGTGAGTCGAGAGGTTCCTGCTTTGAAGATTTACTGTTCCCCTCCTGATTTTTGCTTCGATCCAACTCAGACTTTCCCCTTTTATAAAAGTGCATCTATAGGCAATTGCAACAGGACGTCTTTGGAACAATGTTGTCACCTCAAAACTCATGGTGAAGATAAACATTTACAAAAACTGTTAAATATGACAAGCTTTTTCTTCACCTAGAGAAGTAGTGTTTCCAGGCTGCCAACTATGTGCCAGGTGCTACATCATTTGTAAAGGTTTTCTCATATTACTATCACATCAACCTGATAAACTGGGAATTGGTGCCAATTACTGTTGTTGGTACTATTAGACCCATTTGACAGATGAAAGCATTGAGGTTCAGAAAAATTCAGTGAATTTCCCAAATTCAAAGGCTAGTAAAGTGCAGGGTCAGGTTTTGTGAGGTTACAGAGTCTGTACTCCTTCCACTCTCACTGGGAGGTTATTCTGTATTTGCTCTCATTTTGTGTCAGGCCAATTAGAACGGGAGTAGTGTGTGGTCAGGATATATCAAATGTAGAGCTTACATGATCTGCAAGCAGAGGTAACAACTTGCAGAGGGAAGGAAATGCCAGAGAACCAGTGAGGAGGTCTAACTGCCCTAATGCCAGTCATCAGGTTCTGATAAATGCTGACCTCCAAGCAATCTGTTCCCCAACAAATAATTGTCCTCTGTTATTTTGACTAACCAGAACCCTATTAAATTTCTCACCCAGTTTCCCCTGTGTCTAGCTGGGGACAAGCATGCATATTTAAAATAAACACAAATGAATTTCAAAACATTAAGTGGAAATTGTCTCAGGGAGAATAAATGAGCAGGTCTCACCCTTAGAGGTTATACCCTTTGCAAATTCCCATGGTCTTCTCTTGAATGTCCCTTTACCCTTAATACATATCAATCATCTGATTATATATGTAATACCTCAGCCGTTAGAAGCCTATTTGAATTCTACCGTCTGCAGTCACACTGGGTTAGCTTCCATAGAATTTTATATTTGCTTAGTTTGAAATGAGAAACTACAACGAACATATAATATAGCTGTTTAAAAAATTAAATAGCATGCTATGGTCTTGAAGAGTGTCAGAAATGGACCACATACCCACTTAAATGGTAACTTTGACTTTTATTGGCTGCATCTGAGCAATCCCTTAGAGGTTGAGCAAAATAACTAACATATTGCCATATTGCCCAGAAAAAAATGAAATGAAAAAAGACCCACGTTGCCTTAAGCCAAACATATGGAGTCTAGAAAAACAAACAAAGAGCTCATGCTACCATAAAATGTGATGTTTGGTGGCTGATTTTTCCAAAACCTGTTAATTGTGCTTTTGAAAACTATGGGTTGAAAAAAGCAGGAAGGAAAATTGTATGTTTTATTTAAGTGCATAAAGGGGTGCTAGTCTGAATATTATCCAAGTCCATCTTTAATCATGGCACTTTTAAATAAGATTAGGAATTTGAATCTATATCACTTAGAGATGCTTGATACAGTGGTGTGTACTATTCAGGGGAATTTATTTTATCAACATAGCATTATCTCTCCCTTCCCCCACCTCCACTTTTTGCCCCCGACCCACTTTCCCAGAATAAGAGAACTTAAAGGCCCTCTGATATGCGGAATATTTCTATGGCCACAGTGGATCTTTTTCTGGAAGTATCTGTACGTGTTGCTAGATGTGCTTCAGAGCAAGGAGTTGAGCTTAAGAAAATTATATACTTCTCTCATAAAAATCAGTGATTCCTTATAAAAATTTGACTGTAATACTCAGGATACTAAAAGTTTGAAGCAGAAAATTCTTGCATAAGGGAATAGCAGAGAGAAAGGAAAGAAAGGGACACATTTTTAAAAATGGCATTGAGGATATACATTTGAAAAAGTGGGCATGTGAGCAGGAAGGCAGATAGAGGGAGACAGTTATTCATCTGAAGTTAGGTCATTTGTGTTTGAAATCAAGGACCGAAGGTATCTCTTAATAATCTAGACAAGAGAGAAAGCTTGTGTTTCAAGCCAGCATTGAAAGCTGCACTCAGCTTTGAACAAGTAACAGTACAGTAGAAGGATCAGAAATGAAGACAACAGTGGAGAAAAGGGACCGGAAGCTTGTGTTCAACCAGTGCAAGTTTTTCTTTCTGATGGTGCTTTGCACAGGGGTCTGCTGACACTGCAGCTGGCTCTGTGGATCCATTGGCTATTTGCAGAAATGGGTGAAAAGGGGATTAAACTCCTCTCAAATAAAGAAAATGAACTAGAATCATTTTTTCCTAAGGATTAGTTGAAAAAGTTTATAAGGATGATAGTAAAAAGGATTAGCGACCTTTTACTCAGAGATTGGATGTGCTTTGCTCTCACATGTGCAGAACCTTGTAAGGCGTGTCCTCCTCTCCCCATTTCACAGATGAGTAAACTGAGAAGCATGTAGCTATGAGTCAGGGAGGAAAAATAGGAGAAGCAGAAAGTGCCAGGTAAATGTCCCAGGGGAACCGTGAAGCCCTTCCCTGAGTCCAGCCCTGAAGTCCATGTGACTTAATGAGAAAAACAAAGCCTTCGTAAAACTGAATCGAAGTCACAGGAAGATGACGTTTTCTCCTAAACCTGACCTCAATTTGAATTTTACAGAAAACCCAACTTCGTTTTAAAAGTCCAACTCAAAAGTCACGTATATTCTGTTTTACACTATAATTATGTTTCTATAAATTTCACTAAAGGAAAACAACGTTTTTCAGCTCTTGGCAATTTTGTGTATCACAAAATTACATTTTCCTATTTGGATGTGCTTACCTAGTACCACCTGGTGGCAGCTTAAAATATTTCAGGAAAGGAGAAGACCGACCATTCCCATTTTTTTCAAATTCCAACTTCAGTCTCAGGAGGGAGACGTGAAGTACTGAAAATATTATTGGGATGGGGCCACGTGTGTTAGGGGGTTTGAGCTCAGTGAGGAGCTGGCACTGGGATCTGTCACATTGCCGGTGCCAAGAATCACCTCACTGTTTATAAGGAATGCGTTTTCCGATGAATTTTCCTCAGCCATAATTGATGGATGTTCGTTTCTTCATTCTCTGTCTCCCTGCTTCCAAACACGGATGCGTAAGACAGCTGACTAGCAGCAGGATGCCAAGTAAATGATCACAGCAGAGAACAAACTGAAGTGGAACATACAAAGGTGTCAAACCTGTCACCTTGGCCTCATTAATATCAGGTTACAGCTAATTGTGCTAACATCACTTTCCAGTCTCTCCCTCATCATTATGTAATCATGACTTTCTTTTCATCACTGGCTTAAATTGCGTTTTTAGATCTAGTCCCCTGAAAATTCCTTATCTTCCCCTAGGCACTCTTCTATAAAACATTTATTCAACCAATATCAAGTATCCACAAATGCCAGATGCAATGCTAGATACTAGAAATTTAACATTGAACTAGAGGGCTCAATTCCTACTCTTGTTGTAATGGAAGAGGATACTATTACTACTACTACTAATAATAATGTATTAAGTGCTACTCTGCCAGACTCTGTTCTAAGTGACTTATTTTGACCGATTCATTTAATTTTCACAACAACCCCATGAGATGGGTACTATTTTCATCCCAATTTTATTAATGAAGACATTGAAGCCCAGGGAAATTAGGCATCTTGCCCATAGTCATGAAAACAAGAAACTGTAGGAATGGGATTGAAACCCAAGCTGACTCCAGAGTCTATTCTTAACCACTGCTTTCTGTTGCCTCTTAATAAACAAAAACAGCAAACAACAGACAAAACCATCAGTAAACAGATTTACAGTAATGTATGATAGCAAATAATTACTTTACAATGTACGATAATTGTAAAATAACATAATAGCAAATGAGCTATATGGAAAATCAAATACAACAATGGGGATAGAGAGTAATATAGTCTGGGAGGAGAGAGAGGAGGATTATGGGGGGGGGTTCTCCTCTGGACTAGGTGGCCAGCGACGTTGCTGAGGAGATGACCTTAGAGCTGAGATCTGTAAAATAAGACAGAATCCCTTCTGCAAAGATCCAGGGAGAAGAGCCTCCCAAGCAGAAGGAACAAATGCAAAGGCAAAAGGGATGTTTGTGAAGGTTCAACAAGCAGAAAGATGGCCCCTGCAATTGGACCACAGAGAACAAGGATGTGGGGAACACGAAGTTGAAAAGGTAGCAAGGGCCTGACCCTGCAGAGCCTTGAATGTGAAGGGGGAGAGTAAGAAAATGTGTGATCTGGCGTTGAAAAGACTCTGCCAGTCCTTCTGAAGAGACTCAGTCTAATGTCCATGAGAAAGAACCAAGTGGCTTTGAGCAAGGAAAAAACGTGATCCCTTCCATCATCCAGATTGCTTCTGCTGAAACGTTTTCCCCTATTCACAACTCTGATAGCATTTCTTAAGATATTCCACCATGTACATAGGTGGCCTGCATGTAATATCCCTAATGTCCTTGGCTGCTTCTCTCATTGAAAGGCCAACAGCCTTCTTTCTCTTGACTATTCTTTTCCAGACATTCCTCTTTCTAATTGATCTAATAGTCCACTTAGAGCATCCCAGTATCAGTGAAAGTAGAGCCATCATTATATGTCCTCTAACTAAGGGCTACAGTAGAGCATCCCAACAGGGCTGAAGTCAAATGAAATCATGTTTTATTGCTAGAAACTGGAGACTGTTTGGCATTTAGTAAAGCAAATGTTTGACCCAAGGGAACTATTGTACCAGTTAGACATGAATCTCTTCTGTGTTTGCTTTATTAAGTTTCCGGATGGTACTATCTGATGAGTAGTGTTCCCACAGTGAGTGTTAAGGACCCAAAGGAAAGAATTACAGTATATGTAGTAACGGTCTGTAATGCATGCAGTGAGGGCAGAAGGAAAGCTGCCTAGTTGTCATAAAGGAGGGAGGCCACAGGCCTCTTTAAACACATGGAGCCTCTGAGCTTCCTCAGCGCCCCACATGGACCTCCCACATGTCCTCAACTTAAGCTTACCTATTACATTGAAAACTCCCTGAACAGAGAAGTTTTACAGCTTTTTATTTCGACATCAGGCGTGACACTTTGTAGTTTATAAGGTACATATGGTTAGTTTGGATGGATGGATGGATGGATGGATAGATGGATGGATGGATGGATGGATGATGGATGAGTGGATGGACAGATCAATGAGAATTCAAAGGTCTTGGGAGTCAGAGTGCAGTTTAGGCAATGCTCCCTCCTATAAGGGCACCTTGGTGATGATCAAACCAGATGAGGTAATATGTGACCAGGAACTAAAATGTCACTGATAATCATTCTCAAGGGAGCCCCAGCTTTAATGTCTAGAGAATGGCTAATTCTTAGCTTTCTTGTTTCCGGGTGTGCGTTAATCAAATTATATTAATTGAGGACAGAACTTGTCAGCCTATCCTGATCTCCTCTTAGACTGGCTAACTCTATGGGTTGCAGATTAAAAGTCTTTATGTCGCTTCCTTCAGGAATATATTCCTGTCCCCCAGGGTAAATTAAAGGTCACCCCCAGGGGCCTGTACGGCACAAGAACATACTATAATCACCATGTAAATTTCATGTTGTTTCAAGTTATATCCTCAGTGTTTGAAACCCAATATGTATTAAAATTAGCAAGGATAGTGCCTCTTAGTAGGAGAAACAGATCCTTCCCTTTCAGTATAAGCCTTGAAATATATCCTTGCAATTAGGAGATTAGGATGTTACTATTATAATCACTTTATGGCCAGTGTTGTATTCACTGCATAAAGATACTGCATACAGATAGAAAGAGGGAGAGCATGAAAGAGAGCATCTGAATTTTTAATAGAGGTTATATGTGAAGAATCTAATCTAGTCAATGTTTTATATATTTGCCTAGAAACATGCAGAGTGGGACGGGTATGGGGGAGCATTTGGAGGAGAAAGGCCCTTACAACTTACCAGCATTATTAGCTTTTTGTTTCTTTATTAAACCTAAATAATAAAATCAATAAAAATGTGTCACTTGAATGTATCTGTAAAAATAGGGGCTATGAGGTACATTCCAAAGTAATTTATATTCATATGATATGATATATATATATATATATATATATGTATGTATATATATATATACATATATATATATAGGTATGTGTGTATACATATATATATATATATGATTTCTGTTTTGTCTTGTGTTCTCTTCCAAATGACACCTCATTTATTTTTTCTCTTAGTTATCCATCTACTTAAAATACATCTACCTCCACTTTTTTCCCATTCATTTCCTCTTCAACCACATATATGCTTTTTTTGTTTTATTAGCTTTTTATTTAGTGTATAAGTTTTCACTAATAAATATATATTATTCTCATGAACAAAAAACTACATTTTAATATTTCTAAAGTAGAACTCTAAGCATACAGATACTTATACTATTTGTTATTATTGTAAGTCAATCTTTTTTTTCTTATTTATAAGCAACATAAATAAAACAATATTATTGGGATTCTAGTCATAAACTTTGGAACCAGAAGTCTGATTTATGTAATTAATCTGGAATTACTTTAGTTGCATTTTAAGTATCTGTTTATGAATTTTTGAATGATGCTAAAGTCAGATTTATGAGAGTTTGATAATTGTGTTTTTTAGGCACTTATTAAAAAATGGTGTCATTATAGGCATTTCAGCATATTTTGTGAACTTGGTATCTAAGTAATGAGGTGCAATGGAAAGAGGACTTGATTTCTTAACAGCCTGTTACAAGCCCATGGTGGAAAAAAGAATATTTATTGCCTAAACAGCCTCAGCCACTACCATGGTTATAACTTCAGTGACCTGCACTGTACTTTGCATGACCCATAATGGGGTCTCCAAGAATTGGCATTAGGTTGAGGAGTAAATGAAAAGAAAGAAGTGAAGGTAGCTGATGTAGACTGCCCTTTAAGGAGATGGAAAAGGAAGAGAAATAAATGAAGTGTCATTTGAAAGAGGACTTAAGGACAACAGAAGAATTTATAAAGTCCATTGTTTTATCACCTATTACAAAAGCAGCCTAAGTTTGTTGAAGAAATTTAGAAAAATCAGAGATACTTAATGAAAATTGAAGGCACCCTAATCTCACAAGCCAGAAATAATATTCTAATCTTTTTCTCAATATATACATCCACATGCACATACTTTGCCATACATGCATTTATGTTTCTTAAAACAATTTGAGGCATTTACTCATGAATAAAAATTTTCCAGGCCTTTTGTTATTTTCCCCCAAAATGCTTGACCATTTATGCACTTTCCAATGCTTGCTACTGTATTTCCACAATGACTATCCTTGAGCAAAAATCGCTGGATACATCTTGATTATTTCCTTTGGATAAATTTAAGGAAAGGATAATTTGTGGGTTAAATATAACTAAAAACTACATTCAAAGTTGAGGGAGATGAGCCAGAATAAGCAGAAAGTTAGAAGCTTCACCAAAAGAACAGAGAGTAAATAATGGAGCGAGGTCTGGTGGAAGGTCAAATGGAATGGTAATTCCTTGGCTTGAGAAATAAGTCTTTAACAGGATCTGGCATCCACTTTCTCTAAGATCTAAAGGAAGAAGAAAATATAGTGAAGAATACAGATGTTTGGTGTTGGAAGAGGGAATACTAGAGAGAGCTCCCCTCTGCTAATCTCTTTTCTCAGTGACAAAGGAAATAAATTAATCTGATGAGAAGGGGAAGTTAGAAATGTAACTGAAGACTTGGGAAGGTAAAATTTTAGAATGATCCATTTTTGGAGGAGACAGTAAGCAAAGGTATATAAATATGAATTTACACTTTTTGCATCCCAATCACATGTCAGGAATGAGTCTCAGGACATTAGTTGCATTATTTCATGTAATTTTTTTAACAAGCTCTGAAAAATAAGACTACAAAAGAAGAAATTAAGCTCATAGAACTTGAGTAATTATTAAGGGCATAATCCTAGACCTTTGAATCCACTATGCTCATGTGAACTTCAGTAGCAACAATGAAACTGACATAAGGTGATACCACATGACACCTAGAAACACGTTCCTCAAATTTGAAAACCACTGCTCTGGACAAGAAGTAAAACAGCCACAATAAAATCTTCATTCATATTAATATTTATATTTTTCAACCAGAGAAACAGGTGAAAGAACTTGCATTGACTTTCAAGCATATTTTCTCACTTATAACCTCATATATAAGCAAAATTAAGCCTTGAGGCTGCCTTATGCCCTTTGGAACCCCCAGACTAACCACTTTCATTAAGAGGTAGGGCCTTGTTTCTAAGGCAGATAATTAAAATATGTTGTAATGAAGATGGAAATGATAGTGTCTTATGCTAAGTAAGTCCACAGGGATTTTTAGCTGAAGTAGGTTGAGGCTTTAATAGTGAAAAGATGTTTTGATAAACCTGCCTGGGGCATGCTAATAGATAGATCTTGCTCAGGCTGAGGTTAACAATTGAATGCTGAATTTAATTTGGAAAAGTATAATTGCTTGGGAAATGTGGGGAAATGATTGAAAACTTGGTTTGAAGTTTTCTTTTTAGATGCACTATAAGTTTAATGCAGGGTGTTTTTAAATATTCAAGTTTTAAAATATTCATGCATTTAATAGTCATGTTTTAACCCATAATTTGTACAAAGTGTATGCAAAGTGGCAGATCAGGGAGAAAACGTATAAAAATGAACATAAGCTCTCCAGTTGTTGGGAACCTCATAATCACCTTCTCCCCATAATGTTCAGTCTGATAAGACATCATGCACACAGTTTATGCTTAAAGCATTCTTATTGAACTGGAATTCCTAAGAACCCAACCAGCAGTTCTACATTTTCAAATTTAGAACTCTGAGAGTGCTGAGGAAGAGCAAATATCTTCCACTTGATTGTATTCTTCATGAGGTCAAGGCCACATTGTTTTTACTCTACACCTAAACAATGTCTGCATACAGTAGGCATCCAATAACTTGAATAAATAGGCCATCTGCACCAGTCATGTTAGCCCAGGAATTTGAAATTCCCACCACTGAAGTAAAAATTTTGTGGATTTGGAAGTTATCTCCAAAGTACGACCTGTTAATATGTGAATATGTATTATCTGGGGGGTATCTACTGACTGTACACCTGTTTTCCAGCCACATTATTAGCTTTATAGATGAGATAGCTGGAACTGTGAAAGCAGACTTTGGAGGAAGGAGAGAGTGCTGGAGTTATTTTGATATACTAGGAAGGGGCTTGAGTTTTGGAAAGAATTTTAAAATGTTAGAGCTAGAAAAGTCCATAAAAATGTCAAAATGCAATGATTTTAATTTTTTCTTTCAGCTGCTGCAGTACCTATTTCTTTCAAATGAAGTCAGAATAGGAGCTCAACTTATTTATTTATTTGTAGATGTCTTGGAGTCCCCACTTGGGCTCCTCTTGGTCCTCTTGAGGGTATCTGCCAGATCCAACTGTGAAACCAGGAATTCAGCCCGACTTCCTCACTTTTTGGAAGACCAAATCAAGGCCATGTTTGTTTTTGCAAGACAATGACCTTGTTAGGATAATAAGTCAGGCTACTTTCTTGGTCTTAAATATTATTGAAGTCCACAGCAAAGGACCTGACACATGTTCTGGCTTTGCCTTGTCTAATTATCTTGTTGACTGGGCCAATGTAAAAGTAAAATTGCCCTAGACAAATCAAACAGTCAAGGAAAGCTTTAGTCAAGACTTGCAAAAGGGGTCAAGACTATTGCAATAGAAAGATTGTACTCAACTCCTCTGTAGAAAAAGGTGGGAGGATTTTTAAACATTGAGGTGAACTTTCAGAAAAGTAGCAGAGGACCTTGTTGCGGGTGGGTGGTTGGTCAGTGATATGAAGCCATCTGTGTTTGCTAATTTTTGCTTATCCAAGGTAGGCTCCTCCTGTCCTTCAGACTTGAAATAGAGGCCCCATCGTTGTGGATGATAACATTTCAAAGGAAATGTGAGCAGATCTTTGAGAAAGGCCTTTTTGGGTTTCAGATTTACATTGCAAATGGTCAGAGTAGGTATTAGCAACTTCAAATTTTCTAAAGTAAATAAATACTCTAAGAAAAGGGAGGTCAGGAGCCTACAGTCAAGAAGAAACTTGCCTGAAGTTTAGCAGAGGTAAGGAGAGGTTTAATGCCCACATCTGTAAAGAGGAGGTAACAAAATCCTATCTTAAGAAAGTTTTTGACAATGGCATGGGTTAATATTACTCATGCATTTTAGTAGATGGGACTTAATATCATACATATATCAAATACAGAGAACCTATTAGAGCTCATTGGAGGAGACCAGCTTTGGTTAAAAGATAAGTGAAATAAAGGGTAAAACTAATAATCCCTCACCTAAAACAAGTCCCTAATAAATGTCAAGTACCTACATTATTTTTGGTCCCCTAATGATAAAAATGTATCATTATTCTAATTTTGTAGGAAAGCAAACTGAGTCTCAGAAAGATTTAGTCTATTATTCAAGATCACACACCAGCAGAGGTAGACCTGTGATTCAACCACAGGACTGTCGAACCTTCACGCCTCATTTTTTTGTTTGTTTTTGCTAAACTACCAAGCTTCTTCTTAAAAACTTCATCAGGTCTTAGGCCAGAGAAGACACACCTATATAGTTACCCTGTCCAGAAGGCTGAGAGGTCAACCTTTTTGTTATTTTGTTCCCAAGTTTCATTGACCGTGGGTGTTAAAATGAGAGTTGAAAATGGAATGCACACATTGACTGGACAATAGAGCCATTCAACTAACTGCCAACTAAGAGTTATAAAGGTGTGATTTGACATTTTCTGAGATAGGCCATGTGAGCACTTAAGGACATTGGTGCCCCATTAGGTGGAAGGCAGGTGACCTTTTCTTTCCTCGCCTTCTATACTTGGCATTAGCAGGAAAGGAATGGAATGTGCAGACAAGAAAAGCTCTCTAAAGCTCTCTGTTGTAAGCAAGAGCATTTTACCTCCTTGGGCACAGCTGGGGAAGAAGAATTCTATGAGAAGCCAAATACAAAATAAAAGCTTTTCTTTGTTTAGATTGCACCATGTGACTTTCTCTCTCTCTCTGCTTACCAGTTCAAGGAAAGTCTATTCAACAGTTTTGCTGGAAATGTGATTTAGGATGCGAACTCATCTGGCTGAGGTCAGCAGCTTTCTGCAGAGTACTGGACTTACTGGTACAGGCTTGGGTTTTCATCTACTTTCACTGAGTGGACAAACCATTTCTTTTTCTCTGAACCTCAGTTTCCTACTGTATAAAAGGATGTAAACTTAATCACTCCTAAAATTGGTTTCTTGTAGTCTTGTAATTAGGATTCTAGGGAGCTGTCCAAGCAATGTTTCTTTCCAGAGGACTTTGAGGTTCATCCCAGCCGGAAGAGAGCCTTCCTTCTCTGAACTTCCTTCTGATGGTTTGAACCTCATATATACTGTCCTGTTCTCTGTGCAGGGGGCAGCCCTGCATGGTTCAACAACACCCAGAGACAGGCAATTCTGTCCCTATATGCTGCCTGCTGCTTCCTACTAGCTTGATGTGGAATAAAGCGTCTAACCTCTGAGCCTCAGTGTCCTCATCTGTATAATGCAGACACAGTGAATAGTTTCCAAGTCTTTTTCTCATTTCTTCTAGCACTTTGTAAAATACCTTTGCTATAATTGAGGAATTCCCCATATTGTGACTCTCTCCAAATTTAAACCAGAAACTTACTTTTCTACCCTCCCTTGCAGCTAGGGCTCAGGCATCTGACCCAACCCTCCACCAATCACATGCACCATCACAGGACTTCGATTTGGTGGTGAGGAAATAGGTGCTGCTAAGAATCCACTTTCTGACAAAGGTGGTGGTAGGTTCACTCAGGTTCCAAGGAGAGAAGTGTCATGGATTTAGATACTAAACATTAACTGTGAAAGCTATAGTGCTGCTCCCAGCAACCATCTGGGGCTGTGATTCGGCATTGAACCTTACCAAGAGGCATCCAAGAATGACACTCCAGCTCTCTCAGCAATTCTCAGAGCTACTTAATATCATTTATTGAATTCCATTTATGCCCATATTCAGCACATTGGAGCCTACATACTGAGGCTGGAATCTCCAACTGTTACATGTAGGCAAGTATGCCTATGGCATAAAGACAGTTTGAGAGTTAAATAAGGTCAGTGATGCATTGAACCCAATACCTAGAACAGAGTGGGGTATTGCAAATGGTATCGTGTTTTACTAACATTGCACATTCAGTCTCCTCAAATAAATGGAGAGTTCCTTGAAGACCGATATGCATGTTGTACCAAGGCATGATGGTGAGGGCATCAAAGAAACAAACAATTATCTTTCCCTTAAGGACATTACATCTCAGTAGGAGAGGCAATAGACCATGAGTTCATGTGTTAGACTGCACTCCAATTCCACCTTTTGAAGCTGATAACTCTCCCACTAATTTTACAATCGATAGCAATCCTGCACCTCTGTTATTTTTTTTCTGTAAAATAATGTATCTGTTCTTACCTTATATAGTTTATGTGAGTATGAAATGAGTTAATTCAATTGAAACATTCAGAATAGAGCCTAGTACATAGTTAAGTGCTCACTAGGTGTTGGCTCTTACAAAACTTAGATAATTATGCTAAGTGAAGTTAAATTGATTAAGTGCTCAGAGTTTTCAGAGCACAAGTTCCCAATGGCCCAGAGAGTTGAGACAAGCCCTTATATAAATGCCAGCTAGCTCTCAACATCTTGGAAACTCATGGGAGCCACCATTTACTCAGGATGTACTGAGAGCCACGCACTCTGAGCCCTTTGCATACGAATTATCACATCTATTCTTCCCAGGAAACATGGAGCTGACCATGGCTATTCCTATTTTGCAAATAAGCAATTGCTTGGTGATGTGGTCAAGGACTCCAACCTAGAAAGCAGAAAGACCAGGACTCGAATCTAAGCTTTCGGACCCTAAATCCATATTCTTGATCCTTTCCCCGCAATTTTTGTAAAAGTCCTGCTTTCTCATTGACCATGTGATTCTGAGTGAAGTTTGATCTCCTCAACCCTTCTAAAAACGCATCTAGCATCTATGTGTATATAGAAACATGCTAATGCCAGTGATTTTAGAGAGTATAATGGTTTGGAAAGTGGCCACTGAGAGAACTCATGCTCAGGTCTAGCGACCCATGAGAAGCACAGCTTTCGTGCTCTGTCTCTAATGAACAGAAGGAACTATCTGTCACACGGGGCACCTTTTCATTTTGTACAGTCTGCTTTTATGGAGTGTACGTAGGTTGCCGTTCATCTAGGGGCTTGTTAACAGTTATTTTAGGAAAGTGCTGTTGACAATTTCCTAACGGATAGCACTCATTTTCTCATTTACCCCAAAGGGTTAGATAAAACTTGCTTCTGTCATGGATACAATTGGATTTGGCCATTTAACCATCTGAAAGCATAATTAGAAGTTTGCAAAAGGAATCAATAGAGAAAATGGAAGCATTTATGTAGATTTATTTGTATAATAACTCAAACGTGAACCTGTCAATACCTTAGTTGTTGATGGCAAATGAATTGAAAATTACTACTATCTTAGAATACAACTTAATGCTAAGGAAAGCAAAATAGTTGGCATATTTAGTTAGTTCCTACCTTATAACCCATTTTCTACTTAAAAAATTAAATCTCCTTTTGATTAAATGTGGTGGTTGGAGTTATAGGAAACACCTGACCCAGGGGATTAGAGAATTAGAATGGCAAATCGAACTTCTATATCTGTAAAAGGGGAAATTTACCTTCGACCTATAAAAATGTATTTCAGCTGACTTGTAAGTAATAGATGTATACTCAAAATATTATAAATATGTTTTAAATTAATTGTTGGTGGCTTATTTTCCACATCAAACAAAATCCCAGCAATTCAATTTAAAACACACATGGCTGCAATATATACCAACTAATCAAAATGCATTTAAATTCAGGGTTTATTAGATGTCCAAACTACATTTATTACAATATTGCTTTTTGTGACCTTTTTATTCTTTAAAACTGATGCTCTCTCTCTGCCTGTTCTTACTTTTTCTCAAATTCCAGGGATTAATGTTTAAAAATTAAAATATGGAAGATTCACATTTAGCTAAAATGCTTTTATGTGTATTGACAGTCCCAAATATCACTTTTTCATGCTTATCTAAATTTTCCAGAATGGTTCATAGGCTTAAACTAATGGCTGTCCACAGGTGCAAAATTTATTCAAAAACTTGTTGGAAACCTAAGCAAATTATGCATTCTACTCCACAGTATACTCATGGTTATATTTATTTAAAAAAAAATACTTCTGGTTAAGAGCTCGCTCAAGAGTTTGAGCTCTGAGCAACAGCGGTTCGAGTCCAGCCCAAGCTGAGCAGCCGCTGAGCTGCCAACAGGTAGCAGGGTGGCTCAGCTAAAAAAAATAAAAATAAAAATAAAAATAAATAATAAAAATAAAAATAAACTTCAACTGGCCAAAAATAGCTTGGTAAAATTGATGCTAAAGAAGGATCTACCATGTTTAACCTGTAGTTTTAGGTTTCCCCACCCAAAACTTTATGAATGCTGAGTCCATTATCTGGCTGGGGCATCAGGACAATTTCCAAAGAGACATCTCAGGAGAGAAGCTCTATAGAATTTAATTTGATATTTCCTTGAAGCTACTTTAATCTCAGAATTTCCTTTTTTTCTGCAAACATTCTGCTCATTTAAATTCCTAGTCACTTAGATTGTGAATAAATAGAAGTTCCATTTTTCTTCTAAATAGGGCTAGGTTGACAGGGTAGGGGCATTCCTCTTTGGTATGTAGGGGCACATGTGGGGGCTTTAAAAATAGGCCTAACAGGGATTTCATTGCTTAAAAGAACAAGCGTTCTTCTGGAAAATAATCCTCAAAGTAAGTGTAGAGATACACAAAATACAAAATACGTTGAATACAAAAAACAGGAACAGAGGCGAAAAGAGTGTTTGAGTACCACACAGGACCAGCCAGTCTGCTGTCTTTTCACTTAGGACCAGGCTCTTACATCAGAAACCTATGGAGAGAGGATTGCACTATAAAAGTAAATACAACAACATATAACAACCACAAAAAATAAACAGAACCAAACAAAACACCTCCAAGACTGTCACTGCATTATTGGCAGCGTTTGGCCCTCATGTATTCACTGGAAAATTATTTCTAGTATCTGTTCTGACACAGAGTATGATAACACTCTCTGATGTGTTTAAGGAAGCATCCCCGGAGTTTCAGTTCCTGATTTGTGTGCCACAGGTGTACAAAGCTACAGATGTAGGTTGAGTTATACACACACATCAACTTTTCACGAAGAAGAATTTTTAAATAAATTTACCTCTGTGTGTAACATCCCTGGTGCTCTTGGCAGAAGGGAATTGATGTATATAGCTGTGTTTTATGATTCTCAGCCGTTCTAATAACAGCCATAGATCAAAGGGAGACTGAGCAGAGAAAGAACATGTTCAGGTGCTTCCTGGTACCTGAGAGGATTATGTGTGTGAGCACCTGTGAGATATACCACAGAACTCCAAGAAATGCTTGCAAGTCATGTTTCAAAGAGATAGCGTAGAGGTCCTACAAAACACAGTGAGGGCAGAGGCAGATATGCCGTTTGATAACCCTTGTCTTGACCCTGCTGTGTTTTTTTCAGGCTAATGTGGCATTGAGATATAATGTTTATAAATGTAAAGTTGCTGATTACATTGCATATATAATGAGAACTCAATAAGCATTGTTATCTTCCTAATCTATCAGAGGTTGTTGAGTTATTTTCAGAGAATAATGGAAATCAAGCCTCCATCTACCTTATGATAAGGGGTCTTAGGATGTAAGAGAAAACAATTTAGATTTTTTTTTATTTTTTATAAATCTGTCCTTTTATTTGTATATCCATTTTCATAGCCTGCCTAGTCTTGAGCTAAAGAGGGAGCCTGCATAACTGTGCCAGGGGCACCTGAGGTTAAGAGACCCTCATAGTCATCTAGTTGCAGAAGGTGTGGGACAGAGCTATACACTTTTAATGCAGGAATACTAAGGTCAGAAACTGTTGGCTTCCTGACACCATCTCTAAGCCTCTCTTTGTGGTCATTGGTTGTCAAAATAGATGATTTCTAGTCAATATCATCCCATTACCAAACGTGGCTGGGATAAAGGCAGTGATTAAAAGTAAATAAGATTGGACTGCTCTAGCATACGGAACTAGCCTGATGTTTCTTTCTTTCCTCCTTTCTTCCTTTCCTTTCTTCCATTCTCTCTCTCTCTCTCTCTCTCTCTCTCTCTCTCTCTCTCTCTCTCTCTCTCTCTCTCTCTGTCTCCCTCCCTTCCTTCTTTCCTTCTCTTAAAAGAAAAGAAAAGGCTCTTCTAATCAAGCAATTAGAAAAATGAATTCCTTTAGGAACTCTCTAAAAGAAAAGAAAAGGTTCTTCTAATCAAGCAATTAGAAAAATGAATTCCTTTAGGAACATCCTTTATTTTAAAAAAAAATAATAATAATAATTTGCTACCTGGAAGGCATGGTAGCTTAAAAGCTGTCCAGATTTCTAAATAGCTAAAAAGTGACAAGACATTGATTTCCTGAGGACGTTGAGGGAAGTACGGGCAGTCTTTTCCAGGACCATGAATCACTGTACAATTTTGATCCAAGTACTTTCTTACTCACAGAAGCAAATAAGTGAATGTAATTGTCAGTAAGAACTGGAAATGCCTGTTCATAGTCTTTGTCACCCTCAGTCTCATTATTGATCTTAAGAAATATTCAGAAGTGGGAAGTGAGCAGGACTTTCATTTTGCATTCTGTTCTCTTGGGTATTATTTTAATTTATCTTAGGCATGAGCATGTAATCCACTTATAATTTTGTAAACATGCATTAAATCAAAGTAACTACTGATGGCCAGTGACTGATTAATCTTTAAGAGGCAAGAGTGCTTTGGATGTCAATGTTAAAAAAAAAAAGAAAAAGAAAAAAACCAGCAAATAAGTATGTAGCATGTAATTTTTATATCTACATAATAAAATATGAATTTTTAGCACTAGTTAGTGGGGGAACACTAGTTGGATGCCAAAGTGATCTCTAGCTCTCATGCAAATGGTTGAGCGAATGATGGGAAACAGAATTTGATAAACCTATAATATATTTTGAATCACAAAAAATCTGAAATGATAATTATTTCTGTTTTATGTTTTTACATTTTTAAATGAAGGTATATTAACATACAATAAACTACACACCTTTAAAATGTTTAATATAAATATATATACAGGGGGTGCCAAGAAAATGTATACACATGACTTGTATTTATATTTTGTTATTGGTATATATTGAGTATTACAATTTTAACACAGTTTTTTCCTTTCTTAAAATGTGTATACATTTTTTTGGCACCCGATGTGTGTATGTGTGTGTGTGTGTGTGTGTGTGTGTGTGTGTGTGTGTGTGTAATACCCATGAAATAATTCTAATCAAAATAATGAAACTATACATCTATTATTCTCAAAATTTTTCTTTTTAATGTCTCTCTGTAATCTTTCCCTACTGGCCCTCTCTTCCTCCTTATCTCAGGCGACCATAGATCTGTTTTCTATATTAGTCTATTTTTTTTTAATTTGTAGATAAATGGAATCATGCAGTGTGAACACTTTTATCTGGCTTCTTATATTCTGCATAATTATTTTGAGATTCCTCACCATGTGTGTTTATGTCAATAGCTTGTTCCTTCTTAATGCTGAGTAATATTCCATCATATAGATAGATAACAGTTTATCCATGCACTCCTTGTTAAATATTTGGGTTATTCTATTTTGGAGCTATTCTGAATAATGCTGCTATGTATATTTGAATACAAACCTTTATATACCTATATGTTTTTTTTCTCTTGGATAAATCCTTCAGGGTGAGACAGATGTATCATATTATAAGTATATGTTTAACTTTTTAAGAAATGGCTAAACTGTTTCCCAAAGAAGTTGTACCATTTTACATCTCCACTAGCAGCTTTTGAGAATCCTAGCTGCTCTACTTCCTCACCAACCCTTGGTATGATCAGAATTTTAATTTTGGCCAACTTGCTAGAAGCATAATTGTATCTCATTATGCTGTGAATTTGCATTTTCCTAGTGACTAATAATATTGAGCATCTCACATGGGCTTATATGTCACCTGTACATCTCCTTTGGTCAAGTATCTGCCCAAAGCTTTTACCTGTTCTTTAAACAAGCTGTTTGTGGGCCGGCCGAGTGGCGCGATGGTTAAGAACTGGCTTGGGACGCCAGAGGGCCCCGGTTCGGATCCCACATATGAGGGCCAGTGACACTGCCCTCCACAGCCAAGATGCTGAACAGCAGCTCAACCTGGAGCTGGGCTGCCGTGAGTCCCCGGCGACGGTGTAGGCTGCAGCCCCTGTGGCAGTGGGTTGCCATGGGCTACCGTGTGTAGCCAGCAGCCGCAGTGAGTGGCCGTCCAGAAGCCGGCGACTGATCTGCCTCCCCCAGGAAGAGCGCAATGATGGTGTCAACTTGGGCCAGTGAAGCAACGTCCTCCACAACTAGACTGAAGAACAAAAGGATAGCAACTTGTCTGTTCCCCTTCCCCCAATTCCCCACTGCTGTTCCCATCCTCCCAATTCCCTAATTAAAAAAAAAATCTAAACAGGCTGTTTGTTTTCTTCTTATTGAATTTTGAGAGTTCTTTACATACTCTGCATACACGCCCTTCCTCCCACTTCCTGTATATGCTTTCTTCGTGTTTTCTTCTGTCAGTGTCTTCCAAAGACCAGAAGTTATAAATGTTATGAGGTCTAAATTAATTTTTTGTTTAATGGAATATGGTTTTGTTCTCCTATCTAGAAAATTTTTGCCTAATCTGAGATGACTAAGAATTAGTTCCTCTTTTCTTCTAGAAGTTTTATAGTTTCAGATTCTATATGTAAATCCATGGCCTATCTGGCTTCACTAAAATGTTACAGATGCAGGGAAATGCACTTCCTGGCTGGACAGCTTCCGCCCAGCAACCGTTTCATACTACTGAAGGCGAGCCTGACCTCCTGTAGGCAGCGGTCCTCCATCGTGGCTGTGTCCTGGGATTATTACCAGGACTGCAGAGAAAATACATGTAGAGCTCTTAGCATGCAGAACATACTTTTCCCTTAAAATTTTAGGCGATACCACTATTATTAAACAATATACTGCTCTGGATAAATTCAGGAATATTTAGCTACAAATTGAATTCTGTTCTTACCTATTCATTGAAGGAAATTAGGAAATTCAACTAAATGATATAAAATTATGTCAGATGATAGACAATTTTCTGAGGTTTAGAGAATTAGTTACTCTGCTGAAAAAAATCTCTGCAATATAGGAAATAATATCTGGATGGGCAAGGCATCTAGTTACGGATATTGTAAGGCCAGAGCTTTATTACCTGTAGGTATCAATCAGGTTTCTTCCTCCTTCCCCAATGATTATATACACTTTTTAAACAAATATCGGTCTGTACTTTCTGCCCCTCTGTTTGTTGCATCTCTCAGAATCAACTTTTTCTTTCCACTGTCATTTCAAACTTTCAAGATGCACCCCACCATTCTCAGCTCCTTGAAGGGCAAAGCCATCTCTTATTTGTCTTCATATCTCTGGTGCCCTTCACCTGTTGTAGAGTGAAGTTGAGGTTTGGACTTTTGTTTTAAAGTCAATCTACTGAGTCGCCTTAGTTTATTTTAAAGTCTATACCATAAAGTGGAATGTGCCTCTTCGCTAACAAATAATTACTGAGCACATCCTGCCAGCCAGGCAATGTACTGGAGGACAGAGCAGTAAATAAAACAGACAATAATGCCCACGCCCCTGGAGCTTATATCCTAGAACAATGAAACAAAAAATAATAAAAAAGTATATTGTGTTCGATAACAAGTGTTATCACAAAACTAATGCAGAATAAACTGATGCTGGATAGAGAGGGGGGGCGGGCAGGGGTTAACAGTTTGAGAAATGTGTTCAGGCGGAGCTTCCAGGGCAAGGTGTGGTGTGAGCAAAGAGGCAAAGGAGGCAGTGAGGAAGCCGCGGGGATGGCTGGGGAAAGTGCCAAGACAGGGAAGACTTCAAATGTCAGGCTCTGAACACGCACAGGACAAATGCGTTCCAGTAACAGCTCGGAAAGCACTAGCATGATTACAGTAGAGAACACGAGGAAGACGAAAGTGACACATTAGTAGGTAATATAAAACCTTGTGCTTATTAGGACATTGACCTCTGCTCTATGTCAATGGAAGCCACTGGAAGGTTTTTGTTTTTGTTTTTGTTTTTAGCTGAGCCATCCTGCCACCTGTTGGCAGCTCAGCGGCAGCTCAGCTCGGGCCGGGCATCGAACCACTGTTGCTCAGATCTCACACTCTTGAGCGAGCTCTTAACCAACTGAGCCACTCAGCCGGCCCAAAGAAGGTTTTGCACAGAAGAGTGATGCGATCTGCCTGATATTTCTGAAGGATTACTGCCTGTTAATGGTGAGAATACAGAGGCATGCTGGTTGAAGCAGGGAGATCAGTTAGGAGCTATTGCAATAATCTGAGGAGAGCGCATAGCGTCTGGGACAGGTGGTGGAATTGTAAGTGGCGAGCAACAGCAGATCATAGATGCATAGCTTCCTATATTGTTTGAAATTTGAATTGTGGAGTTCTTGTTATTTTTTTAAATTACAGAATGGAAGGAGAGGAGCTAATGACAGTGAATATAGATACATTACTTAGGGTGACTTGCTGTAATTAATGAGGCAGTCAGCTGGAGCAGGATGTAGAGACAAAAAGTCCCTAAATTTTATTTTATTTTCATATTTATTTTAAACATAGGCGCACTCACAATATTATGTGGGCTGATGGGACCCATCCAGCAGAGAAGGGAAAATTGAAGCTGTAGAAGAGACAGGTAGGTCCCCGGAGTGACGTCTCTACGTAGGAAGAACTGAGAGCCAATGCACAGGGAGATGGGTGACCTTAGACAGGAGCCCACATCGCTCATCTGCCATAAGGGAAGGGAGACTGGCATACACATACAGAGGGACTGCTGTGTCCTGAACTCTCCTCACCCCCAAAATCCATATGCCGAAACCCTAACCCTAAATGTGATGGTACTTGGAGGAAGGGCCTTTGGGAGATAATGACATTTAGAAGAGGTCCTAAGGATGGGGCTCTTGTAATGGAATTCGTGCCCTTATAAAGCAGAGACAGGAGAGAAGGTGCTGACTTTCTCCTCTATGTGAGGACACAGCTAGAAGGCTGCTGCAAGCCAGGGAGAGAGCCCTCATCAGGACCCAGCCATGATTTTGCTCCCTGATCTTGGACTTCCCAGCCTCCAGACTGAAAATAAATGTCTGTTGTTTAAGCCACCCAGTCTCTGTAATTTTGTTATGGCAACCTGAGTCAACTAAGACAGAGTACTAAGGACCAGATGTGATTGTGGGAGCCTGTGGAAGTCGTTAGTTATAGCACTAATTTTAATAAAATCTTCATAATTATTTTATATAGATTGAGTTACTTAGCACTTGATCAATGGTGTTAGGATTTATAATTAAAATCAACCTGCTATGACAAAGTATGTTTAAGTCTTGACGGAAGAAAGGTTTTTATTGCAATTGTTCTAACAAAGTACTTTCCTTTAACACAAATCAGTAGTCTTAAGTTTATAGTCTATATCCTTGGAATTATTAAAAGGAGACTTTTCAGTATTACAGAAAGACTCTGTCCTTTTAACAAGTAATTTTTTAGATAGGAACTAACTTTGATGACGAAATATGGAATGAGTGTCGTGATATGTTATGGTAAGAGGGATGTAAATTTATATTCATTAGCTTCTGTGTCAATTAAGAAGAAATAATGGCTAGCTTGGGGCTTGTCTTTTCAAAGCACCAGGGTCAACAGATTGCCTTTCTTCCAAGCTCCTTCATTAACTGAATATTAAGACGGATTGTCTCTGAATTTAGGTCTATTTCTACCTTGGCAGAATTACAAAATATGGGGCTTATACATTTCTGATTTGATTCACCTGAGCGCTCAACAATGTTTTTATTGAACCAGTAAACACATACACCATTTTATACTCACAAATTGTCTTAGCATAATAACCAGTTGAATCATGTTGTTATATCTTGCTCCCTTTATAATTATTCCCTCCCCAATGCACACATATACTCACACACTACAAGACAAGGGTAATGTCTTTTTCTAAGGTCTCAGGAGCTGGTCAGAGTCCCCAGACTGAGACTAGGCTAATTGAGATCAAAATCAGAAGAGCTTTCCCAGAACATCAAAGTCCAGGGTGGTTTTGCAAGTGACCCAACATAGATGCTTCCCTAACTGGCCTCTCTGCTTTATCTTGTCTGCCTCCAACTTGTTTCCACAGTGTATCAGGAGCACAATTGGACTCAAGCACTACCCTGCTTAATACTGCCATCATCTTTAAATCAACCCCAAACTTCCCTGAGTTCCATATATCCTAGGTGTCAGATGTCCCTGCTTAATCCCCTGCTTCTTGAAACCTAAAGTATTGGCTCCAACTCCTGCCCCCTGCCCTGTACAAAATCTCATGCCCTCTCCAAGGTTTCTGTAAGTTCCAGAGTCACCTCCCACTCCTGTACCCCACCTCCATCGAATAACTTTTTACTTTACATGTTGATTCTGACAAGTAATTCTGTCTATCCATCTCTTTCCTGGTATCACAACAGATACAGAACTTTTTTTGGTTTCTACAAATACAAAACAAAACACTAAAGTTCATATATGTCTTTTGTCTTTGTGGGTCCAATGATGCTGAATATTTTAGAGGCAGGAGAGGGGAGAATAAAAGGGCCTTTCCAACACAGAAAAACATACAAATTAAAGTCCCTATTCTTAGAACTTGTCTCCCCCTTCATATTTCTATTCCTGCTCTTGTTCCTTTTCATTTTTCTAATGTCCTCAAACCATAAAATCCTATTTATTATCAAAGCAAAACAGCTTTCTGTTTTCTTGATTTCACTGCGTGCTACTGGCTTTCCTTAAAGTTTTTCCTTCTGATGAAGATTCTTTCCTTTCTAACAGGGATTCTGGTTCCAAGTACTAATATAATAAAGATTTTATTGTAAAAATTATTTCCTCGTCTCACTTTATATCAACAGTGTCCTCTTTCCAAACTTCACATCTTTGTTTCTGCCAAACTTAACTTCTTGGGATCCCAGAATGTCCAAGAGCCCTATCATCTGTAGAATTTTGTAGGTTGATACCTCTCCTTGGAATCTCCTTCACTTGTGACCCTTCTCTGTCCACCTGGATAATTCCTCCTTATTTTTCAGATCTCAACTTAGAACTCATCTCCCTGGCTTCCGAAGAATGAGTAGAGTATATGGTTGCGGAGTAGCCATTTAGAGCATGTTGAAATATATGGTCATTCCAATTACTCAAATGAAACTCTGACTACTTTTCTTTTCCTTGAAGATGGTGAGGTTTCCATAACTAATCCCCACTTCCTAGGACAGACTTTGCACATAAGAGTATTTCAGTAAACAGTAAAATGCATACATTCATGAAGGAAGAAAGAGACAGAAATTCAGAGTTTTCCTAAATTTGTTAGTCTGACACTATAAAACCCTTTCTAATTCCCTGCCAATGTCTTTGATCAAACTAGGTCTTTCTCTTTGTAGAATCTTCCAAGCCTTTTACTGCATTTAGAATTTCAAGAACATTTCAAATGTAGGGAACGAGACATAATCAGTTATGATTATAGTTTGCACGCTTATGTAATTCCTCCGAACCAAAGTAGTTTGGTTCAAATAAAGCTACTGGAAAGATGTTTCTCAGCTGACAATTCATTTTTTAATGTATACTCAAAGCCAATTTAATTAACATCTTCTTTTACTGTATTCAAATTTGACATCTTAGAAGTAGTGCAATTTTCCATTCAGCCAAGTTTGTTTATCAAAACAGATAGATCATTCACATTGCCACTCAGAGGTAAATAAAATAATTTGGCAAATTGAATTGTACTGTCTTTCTCAGTAGGGATAAATGGTCTGTTGTTTGCTGTGATTTTTCACTTTACTTGGTCTTTCTTAATGTTGTTTGCTTCAGCTGCTTTCTTTTTGGGTTTTTTTCTTCTGGAGTATCACATTTTGAATTTGGTTCTGTTCACCTTTAGGGGCAACACTTTTGAACTGAAAAAAAAAGAAAAAAGAAACAACAATAATGCATTTTGACAGCAGAAGTTTACTGTTTATATTTAACTATATTAAAATGAGTAAAATAATTAGCACTTGGTGAAAATTATTATAAGGCAGAATGATGTAAGCGTGACTTGATACTAGATAAAACATAACTCCCATCATTAAATACATAAAAGTTAGGCAGGTGGGTGAAAAGTGTGACATGAATTTAGATATCCAAATGTGGTTTGGATAGTGTCAGTTTTCTATATTTCCAGATTATTAACTCCATCACTCACTTTCCTGTCCAACATCTTAGCAATTGTTGACTCAGGCATACTGTTTTTACTCTGAAGGTTATTTTGGGATAGATTGTTCTTTTATTATAAGCAATGTTTAAGAGCACATGGTTTCTTAGCCTAAAGGCAGACAATACAATATAACATATATAAACAGTGTCATGGATTTAAGCTACTCAGCAAAAAGCAAAAAAGTTAACTCATAAGTCAGCAGTTTCTCAATTCCTATACTACGAAGAGATTAACTGAGTAGCATTTAGCTTATGATTTGGAAGAAAAAATCGCTAATCATTTGTATGGGCATACATTTCCTTAAAATGCAAGGCTATGTGGAACTATTACTTGATTTTTCCTGTCACCTTTTTTTTTTATGTTCTAACATGTAATCTCAAAAAATATTCCTACCATAAATCCCTTTCTGAAACAAATGAAGAGTAAATACATCATTAAAAAAACTTTGATAATAAGGTAAGATAAATTCTCTGTCAGAAGCTAAACAATTTTGAGGCAGTCCATAAGCAGTAGGCCTACTGGGGTGTCACCATTCAGTAGATCCATCAATCAGGGGCCAAGTCAGGAAGAAATAGAACATGCGCTCTGGGTAATGTGAGAATTTAATAAAGGAGCTACCTCCAATGGGTGTGGAGAAAGCCTAAGGAATGGCACTCTCAGGGGAGACCAGCTGGGTCAGCTGGACAGTCTTGAAATCTGAAAAAACCTGGAGCCTGGCGGGTGTTAGGGTTGGGGGAGTGGGTGTACAGAGGCCCAAAAGATGAACTGTGACTTTCGGTTAAGGATTGCACCCAACTGCAGCCAGGCCTCAGGGAAGGAGCTGAGACACCCCATCTCCCTGTCTCCTCCCTCTCAACTCAGCACAGGGCATCCCAGGGGCTGAACCCAGCCAGAAGCCAGAGGGCTTGGGGGCTACCTCCCGAGACAGGGGGCAGAGTGTATAGACGGCTGCAGGGAGGATGGACAGAGATGTTCTGCTCAGTAACCACAAGAAACCATGGAAGGTGTGTTGATAGAGCAAATGAACAAAAAATGTTTGTTTACAACACCTTTTATGGTGCTTATTATTAAATCAACCCTTAGCTTGTTCTGAATATAAAAATAGCTTTATAATCTGCTGTGTGTTAAAATCGCATCAGAGCCTCTGGAAGGAAGAATAATATTTTCACTGCAAATATTTTCTTTTTTTCTCTGAGACTTGCCAATGTATAAACACATACTTCTGATAACGAGTTTGCTGAGAGGTCTCTCTACAGGTGGTTATTTGGGGACTGTGTGACTGTGACATAATGTGACAGGCAGAATTATCCTTCTCCTTTTAGAAGTAAGGAGGACACTTCTGACTGCATTTTTGTTTGGGCATATGTGATAGGAATGTAAATACAATGCTGGTGACTGATCTCCTCTCTCTGGCTGACAGAATCTTAATGCTTCATATCAGTGTCCCACATTTGAGGAATTTTTTCTTTCCTGATATCTGAAGCAATTCTTTGAATGATGGATTTTAGAAAGCCAAAGTGTAACTGAGAATGACAGAATTCACACTACAAAATGGATTATATATACTTACTTGAATGGTATTTTTTAAGCATAAAGATATGAGCAATACATTGCAAATAATATGTCGATAACCTTTCTAGCTCAGAGTTCAGTGAAATCGCCAGTTCGGTGTAGCTATTGGAAACATACATTTCCTGGCCCTGTCTGACGCCTCTCCTATTTGAAATTCACTTGCTCATCTCTGAGTACCAGGCCATTTTCTGTGCTGTGATGGTCCTCATCAAGCTCATTGCTTTACTTGAATCAAGGTCAAAGTAGTTACTTCAGAGAAAGAAAACCAGCTGACTTTCATCAGAGCCCTTCTCACCTGCATTTTTTATGGCTTCTGCATCCCCTACTGTACAGACCCCGGTGCCCAGGAAAGGCTGAAGGACTCCATTGTCCTTTGAGGGGTTTAGTTCTTGCAGGCGGTGGATCAGGTCATTTTCCAGGCCATTGAGCTGGAGCAGTGGTTTTCAAACTTTGAATACATCTGACAGCTCTATCCATTTCATCTGCGGAACTTTCTAAAAGCACTGATTCCCTGAAGTTTTATTCAGGAGGTTGGGCTACAGTTCAGGAAAATGAGTGTTGAAAATCTCCTAGGTATGTAATCTCTCCTTTCTTCCCCAAAACTCTGAATAATTTTCTGAACCACTCACCACTCACTGCATAACGTATTTCCTTCACTAAGAATGGGAAAGAATTGACAGTGGGCTCCAAGGAAGCATCACTTTTAGGGCCTTTCTCTGCTTGTCCCTGTGAGGACTCAGAGTTGCAGAGAGTTTAGAGTGAGGGGAGGACCAGGTTACAGTAGGCATCATTCCTCCGTAAACATTTCTGGGAAATTGCCATAGGAGATCTCAAAACAAGCGATATGAAGCTTTAAGACTCAGTGTGCTGTGATGTCTTGTCTCATTTTGAAGAAATATCTAATTTTGTATTTATAATGCTACCATTTGTTTCCACTAAAGATGGCCCTCCAAACAGGAGAACTGCCAGCCATGCAAAACTGTAGGCGTGGCCCTGTTTGGGCGACTATTAATGTGAGAAGGAATGAGGGCAATTGGCAGCAGCTACAGGAAAAGGCAGTGGCTAGTAGATGCTGAATTCACACTGGCACAGGGGGACAGAGACAGGAAAGCACAAAATGGCTGGAAGTTGTGAAACTTGAGTGATTAAGAAAACGTTGGTGGGCCGGCCGAGTGGCGCGATTGTTAAGAACTCGCTTGGGATGCCAGAGGGCCCCGGTTCGGATCCCACATATGAGGGCCAGTGAACACTGCCCTCCACAGCTAAGATGCTGAACAACAGCTCAACCTGGAGCTGGGCTGCCATGAGTCGCTGGCGACGGCGTAGGCTGCAGTCCCTGTGGCAGTGGGTTGCCATGGGCTACCGTGTGTAGCCAGCAGCCAGCGTGAGCGGCCAGCAGCCGCAGTGAGCGGCCGTCCAGAAGCCGGCGACTGATCTGCCTCGCCAGGGAAGAGCGCAATGATGGTGCCAACTTGGGCCAGTGAAGCAACGTCCTCCACAACTAGATTGAAGAACAAAATGACAGCAACTTGTCTGTTCCCCTTCCCCAATCCCCCAGCACTGTTCCCATCCCCCCAATTCCCCAATAAAAATCTTAAAAAAAAAAAAAAGAAAACGTTGGCATCAAGAACAGACTAAGGAAATAGGGTGGGGCATTGGATTAGGATGAAATGAGATGATCTCCCTTTCACATTGGAAAACTGTACAGCAGAATGGAAAGAGCAGTAACCTGAATATCCAGTTTGTTAACATCTCAACTGCAAGATTCCAAAATGGTCCGTTCCTCAGGAAATTGTGATATATGTCTGCGTTTTGGTTTTCTGATTTTATTTTATTTATTTTTTTAAAGATTTTTTTTTAATTTGGGAATTGGGGGGATGGGAACAGTGCTGGGGAATTGGGGGAAGGGGAACAGACAAGTTGCTGTCGTTTTGTTCTTCAGTCTAGTTGTGGAGGACGTTGCTTCACTGAACCAAGTTAGCACCATCATTGCACTCTTCCCAGGCGAGGCAGATCAGTCGCAGGCTTCTGGACCGCCACTCACTGCAGCTGCTGGCTACACACGGTAGCCCATGGCAACCCACTGCCACAGGGGCTGCAGCCTACGCCGCCATTTATAAATGTTATAAATGTTTATAAATAAACATAAAATATAAATAATTAAATAATAATGGAACTAGTACGACATTACAACTGGATCAAAAGAGAATTTAAAGTGCCACCCATATATGAGCAGATAAGGAATGCTGAAATGAATTTACAAATAGATGCAAAACTAGCTTATCCCTTAGGGTAGAGGGAGATTGCATTTTTGATGTATAAAATTCATTTGCATGTCTGTGGACAAAAATCAGTTGCATTATCAGTTACCTAATATTTACAGAGCTGTACAATAGTTCAAGGAAAATGAAAGGCACAGATACCCCATAGAATAAAAACCCTGAAGGTAGACACTCAGTGTTTTAGTTTTCTATTGCTCTGGAACTAATTACCACAGACTTAGCGGCATAAAACATACCCATTTATTAGCTCATAGATCTATCAGTCAGAAGTCCAGCATGGCCCAGCTGGCTTCTCTGCTTAGGGTTTCACATGTGTTTCCT
Organism: Hipposideros armiger; assembly: GCF_001890085.2. Taxonomy (NCBI): domain Eukaryota; kingdom Metazoa; phylum Chordata; class Mammalia; order Chiroptera; family Hipposideridae; genus Hipposideros; species Hipposideros armiger. The sequence goes on along the minus strand of NW_017732007.1, from coordinate 124,471 downwards.
GGGCTGGGCTCTTATCCAGAAGGTATAAGCTTGTTCAAATCAATGGCAGAATTCAACTCTATGCTGTTGGAGGTTGGAGGTCCCATTACTTTTCTGGCTTTGGCCAAGGATCATCACTGTCTGCTCCTAGATCCTATATTTCTTTTCATGGGACCCTCCCCATCTTCCAACCAACAAGGGCCCTTTGAGTCCCCCGCTTTGAATTTTTCTGCTTCCTTCTGCCACCAATTAGAGAAAGTTCTCTGCATTTAAGGACTTGTGTGACTAAATCAGGTCCATGTGGATAATCTCCATAATTTAATGTCAATGATTTTGGACTTTAATTATAGCTGCAAAATCTCTTCATAACAATTCTTTAATTGCTGTTTGATTGAATAACCAGGAAACCAGAATCTTGGGGAAATGATCTTTAGGGTTCTTCCCACCACCCAGTAATCTTTTTGGTCCATTTCAATGTCTGTCATAATTTTTTCTTATGAACTGGTATTAAGAAATTGCTGTCCGTGATTTAAACTTTAGGTTCCACTCTTGTGTGTTTTTGGTCGATACGAACTAAACATAGTAAGAAGATACAAGTGCTTTCTTCGCATTTACAGTTTTAGTCTCCATTTATGGCAGCGATTTTTAATACCCAAACATTTATATGTCATCCATAGTATTCACAGTGTAATCCTTTAATCCTCAAATCGTTACATGGCATTAGGATTATTATCACTTTCTAAATAGCTGTGACATTTCTCAAGAGTCGACATGTCCCATTTGTGGCACTAGCAACTCAGACAGCATGACAAAAGAAAGGGATGCTGGAGAGAAAGCAAGCCTCAGAGATGGAGAAGAGGGGAGTTTAGCATCGTTGACCTAGGATCCTTACTGCGTAAGTATAGATAACACATCCAGGAGCCGACAGGGCCCTAGGAACATGGGTTGAAAACAGCATTTCTGAGGCAGTAAGTAGATGATTGGAGATCGTCTTTCCTATTGAATCTCCAACCTGGAGTAGCTAAAGCCAAAGAACAACCATAAGCCAGGAATATAAAAGTCTTAGAATCTCTACATGTAACTAACCCCTCCCATGTCGCAATGCTCATTACTAATTACTCCTAAAGCTAGCCAGTTCATCACCTTCTCTTGAATTTCATGTGATCCAAGCTTCTTTTCACTGAAGACCAAAACTGTTCCCTGAGCAAAGAATACAGAAGTCCATTTAGTCTCCAGCAGGTGTTTCTCCTATCAAAGCATGCTCTGATATCTATCAGCCGTTGGCCTGTGGTAAAGCAGCCACCTAGAAGTAAGAGGTTTATTGTGAAGGATCAAGCTTCCACTTAAAAACTCATTCATTGCATTTTGCACGCTAATATTTTTAATCTAAAAAAATAATTTTTAACGTTTCTGGTAATTCAGTAAAATTGACTCTTCAGGGAATGTTATTTCTGTGAGATTAACTTGATGAAATTTCAAAAGACACAAAGCTCAGTAGGAGAAGCAGGGGATATCAGACAGTGCATGGACTCTGGATGAAGACAGGCTGTTCAGCTAATTCAGATTAGTGAACCTTTCTACACTCTTGTTTTCTTCACTCTGAGAACAGTGTCATAGGTTGGGTCCCTGGGAAATGGGCCCTGAGAGGCGTTTCGTGCACAGCGTATCTATTATGGGCTGCCCTGGGGTCAACACGCATGGAAGAAGGAAGGACGGAGAGTGAGGTGGGCAGAGGAAGATGCTGAGCGGTGATGCAGTCTCAGTGGAGGTTTCCGGTTATCCATGGGGAGTGCTGAAATCACAACGTCCGTCAGACTTGTCCCAAGTTGGGGCAAGATGGAAAGCTAAGCTGTCACTGGATGTGAGGCAAACTCACAAAGGTATGATCATGGACAAGGTGGCTGCCTGCTGCAGAGGTCATCCCTAAAGTTGCTGGCAGCCGAGGGTGGTCAGCTGCCAGCAATCCCAGCAGCGGATAAGAAGTCTTTCATTGAAGGGGCATATGTATAGTGCATCCTAATTCACAGTGTTTCTCATGACAGTTTTATCTCATGAGCACTCAAAGCAATAGTTGGATTTCTTCTTATTTTACCTAAAGTAGCTCTGACTAGTGCAATAATACTGAAAGTGTAGATTGCTTTTGTTTTCTTTTATATTTGTTCTTATTTCCCTTTCTTTTTATTTTCTTCTCTTCAGAGCACAAAGCAAGTAATTGAAATAAGTAATGAGTTTGTCATGGACAGAACTGTGCCCCCCACCAAAAAAAATCATTTGTGTGTTGAAGCACTAACCCCCATAACACAGAATGTGGTTGTATTTGGACATAAGACCTTTAAAGAGATGATTAAGTTAAAATGAAGCTGTTAGGGTAGGTCCGAATCCAATTCAACTGGTGACCTTCTAAGAAGAGAACATTCAAACACAAAAATAGACAGCAGGGACGGGTGCCCACAGAGGAAAGACTGTGTGAGGTAGCCATCTGCAAGCCCAGGAGAGAGGCCTCAAATGCAATGAAACTTGCTGACGCCTTGATCTTAGACATATGCCTTTCAGAACTGTGATAAAATAAATTTCCATTGTTTCAGCCATCCAGTCTGTCATATTTCAATATGGCAGCCCTAGCAAATTGATACAGAGTTTATGCCGGCTCATGATTCAGTGTTCAGTTTCCTAATTTTTGCTCCAGAGACAACCCATAAGGAAATCAGAATCTTGGTGTGGATACTCTATTTGAAGCAAAATCTAAGACAAATACAAAAAGCAAACCTGAGTCGAAAAATACCCAGATAGTGTTAGAATGGAGGGATTATATTATTATAGTGGTTTCCTGTGACTGCTGGTAACAAATTGCTACACACTTCGTGGCTTAAAACAATAGGACTTTATTATCTTATAGTTCTGGAGGTCAGAAGTCCGCAATGAGTTTCACTAGGCTAAAATCAAGGTGCTGCTAAGGCTGCCTTCCTTTCTGGAGGCTTCACAGGATAACCTGTTATGTGTACGTGTGGGTTTTTTGTTGTTGTTGTGGTTTGCCTTCCCATATGCTAGAGGCTGCCCACACTTTATGACTCCCAGCCCCCTGCGCCCTTCATCACCAGCAATGGCAGGTCAAGCCTTTCTCATGCTGTCTCACTCTGACACTCACTCTTCTGCTCCCTGTTTCATTTACGACCCTTGTGAATTTGTTGGACCCACCCAGATAAGCCAGGATAATCTTCCCATCTCAAGATTCTTAACTTAATTACATGCACAGTCCCTTTTGCCATGGAAGGTAACATATTCAGAGGTCCTGGGAATTAGAGCTTGGACACCTGTAGGAGGTCAGTGTTCTGTCTACCACAGGGATGTAAAGCAATGATGAGAGACCAAGAGAGGCGTGCTTTACCTCTGCCCAGGGAAGTCCTGGGAAAGGGTTCAGAATTTGCACTAGTAAGTAATTCCCACGGTGAATAAAAATGAGAACAGACTCTAAACAGAAAGACCACAGCATGAGAAAGCTTATTTATGTTCAGAGAAATGCAGGAATATAAGTTTTATCATTCAAAGCATGATAGGAATACAATAAGAAAAAAATTAGAAGAGAGGTTCTGATGGAAAATAGGACGTTTGAACTGTGTTTCAAGAAAGTAAGGCTATTTAAATAATTTGAATGGTGTCCATAGGAAGCAGGGGTGAGCGGAAATTAGAAACATAGGAAGAGAAATCAAGGTGGCAGAAATAGCACCAGCCAAGTCATGGAGATGGTGCTGTCCATACTCATTTCCACTCCTTCCTGGGGAATGTTGGGGAATATGGTCATCCAAGGTTTCTGTTAGACTCAGAGTTGAATTTCCAAGATTAAAAAAAAATAAAATAAAATGAAATAAAGGTAGGGCAGAGGAAGGAAAAGAACTCATTTGGGAAAGGTACATTTTTCATTAAACCTTATATCTAAACATGCTCATCCTAACACCCAGTTTTCCATTACTATGGAAAGTCTTCCTATTACTAAGTTGTCCACTACTTTTTCCTTTACTGTGTCAATAACCTAGCCATAATTCTCCTTTATGAGGTTCTTATGTACCAACATAGTAGTAAGTGCTGAGACAGGAACTGTTTTATACCTAATGATCAGATGAAGAACAGAGGCTTTGACAAATTAAAACATTACGTTAAATCACACAGAGGCAGATCTAAGACATGTCTCTGAAAAAGAATTTTCTAATAAAAATAAAAGAGGCTAAAATAGCTTGCCAATTTATCAAAGAGCAGAATCAAAAGAAGCCTGCTTTCTTTGTCCTGAAGATATAGCATCTTCAAATTTTAAAAGTAATACATTAAACAGGAAAAAGAAAAATGGAGGAGTGGGGAGAGAAAGAATTATTTCCAGCTCCCATGATCAGAAAGGCTTGAAGAATCAACTGTTGAGAGTTGAGAGTTGCCACTAACAGACACTGGATTATTTATCATCTCGTGGAATGCCACTCACTACCTTTTCTCCATGATGATAGCAGTGAGTTATATTGTGACGGACAGCTCCTCTAGCGTGCCTGTGAGTAGTCAGGTACTGAAATTTCAAAGGGACTCTGAGGTCATTTTGCAGTAGAAAACTAGCCATGAGAGTTGACCCTTTCTCATCTTCTACCCTGAGCCTTATTGTTGAAATATTTCACCAAGATGGCAGGACAGAAAAAGGGGACATTAACTCATTGAATGCATTCGTTCAGTAGGGTCAATCCAATGACGAAACAGAGGGGGTCAGTTCTGAGAAAGGGCTAGAAGCTCACAGGGAGCAGGCTAAGGAAGCAGGTCTGGGAAGAGCACGGACCTCACTGAGGTTGTAGAACATCAACATTATGAAGGTGGGAGAGGTCTGGTTGGAGGAAGAAAGGAGTCCCAAACAAATGGAGAAGGCTCTCAAGGAGAAGGGACAGAGGCCATTAAAGACACATTTTGCCAAAATAAGAGTTTGACCTGAACCCTTGAGTGGTATCAGGATTCAGGGGTATTGTATGATTGAAACCAAGTTCTCTACAAAATGTGTCTTGCTGGGACTCTCTAGCGCTGGTACTGAACTTGACGAGTTGGCTTGGATAGGAAGGTGACTTGTTAGCATGTCTCTTAGATATATAAGTCTCTGAACTGCATTATAATCAAGAGAATTATAACCAAGCTAGTCTTCTGAGATATTACCTGAAGGAGGAATGGAAGAGATGAGAGGAACGATGAGGAACATTCTGCTTAGGACCCATCTCTAGCAATTGGGTAGTAGCCTCAGGAGGCAGCACCCCGTAAAGTCTAGTTTACAAACCCAGTGACAACTTAATCCCTATTTACTGAGCTAATAAACATAGAAAAACAGTCAGATCACATTTCAGTGTGGTAATATTTGAAAAGAAGAATCAAGTGTTGGGTCTGTGTGCTTTGCGGCTGCCTGTTCCTTCTAAGAATTATCCTTTGCTGCTCCTCCCAAAAGATTACTAACTTCCTTTAGTGGTTGCTTGATCTTCAGGCAAGTCATTAGGCGAGGAACAGAAGATCAGAAAACAAAGCACTTTGTATCACAGACCATTAAACAGCTGTAAATAAAATTAAAACACAGAGATATGTTGGGACCTTAGGGCAAAACAAATGTTTAGAAACATTTTCAAGGCTCAGAAAATTTAAGATATTACTTTAAATTACATACTTACTGTCAGTGCTAAAGCTGTGCTCTACAAACAACTTCCTCCAGTATCTACAGAGTATATTTTAAACCTGAGATAAAATAGCTTTGTTTTAGAACATATAATAAAGTCTGCTACTTACTCATAGACTGGATTATAATATTAATGGATACAGTTAAGATTTACTGACCATGTAGTTTGTAACAAGGACTGTTAAGCACCTAAAATGAGACATTTCAATTAGTATGTGTAATATAATAATGAAATGATGGGGTATTATTATTTCCCCCATTTAAAAACGAGAAAAGTGGATCTCAAAGATATTCAGTAACCATCCCAAGGTAATGTGGCCAATAGGTGACAGAGCACTGGGAACCTGCTGTGTTAGCTTTTGAGCCCAAGTTTGTCCACGCTGTGCAGTTTTGGTAGTACTATTAGTATGCAAATATCCTGAATACTCAAAAGCTAGCTTGGCACACTTGTAACCATCAGTTTTCAATAAAAGAAATCACACAGATACACATGGTTAAATTTAACCTTCCCTTTAGGATTCAGAAAACATTTTAGGATTTTGCAGTGTGTTTCAGGGTAATGATCTCTAATAGGACTTGTCAATTTTCCCATAAACATGCAAACATAATGACTAATGGGAAGCTCTGCACTACAACGAGGTGACTGATTTAATGCTCGCTGAAAAATATGACACAGCCCATCTGCCCTATTAATGAAAGGTCTACAAATATGGGGATTGGTTGGTGAAATTAGCTCATCATGGAAGGACGAATACTGCATGCTTCCACTTATATGGGGCATCTAAGTCCTACTCATGGAAACAAGGAGTAACAGTAGCTGCTACAAACTGGGAGGAAGGGGAAGTGAGGAGCTGCTGTTCAACGGGGGTAAAGGTTCAGTTACACAAGATGAATACGTTCTACAGGCCCACCCCACAATACTGTGCCTATAGTTAATGGTACTGTACTGTGCACTTAAAATTTGTCAAGAGGGTAGATCTTGTGTTAAGTGTTCTTACCACGGTAAAAACAAAGTGGTGATTAATTATCGGTCTTCGCATTAGTGGTCCAGTAGATCCTCATTAAAATCAGTCTTTCTGCATAAGAATATCTGTCATAGCCTATGAAGTCATTTTAACAATGGCAATTTTCTAGCACCAGCCTCTATCATTTAGAAAGCACTGTATCTTCCTTCTTTGACCCCTTCTACATCTCTGCTAATCTTAATTGAAGAGAATATGCTTTTGACCAGCAGAGAGCAGCAATGATATACTTTATAGGAACAAGTCTGGTGAACCTGACCATCTTTTCTAAAATGTCCACTTTGTGAGATCAGCAAAGATCCTGACTTAAGTGATCCCAGTCTTTGAGTAATTTGTTGTTGAAAGATCCTGAGATTCCCTGATATCAGCCTGTGAGGCTGTGGCTGCTGGCCTGGGCCACATCCCATCTTATATCATACTGGTGCCATGGGTAGTATTGGCCCCTGCTTGAAGCTTTGCCTCTTGGGGCTGCCAGCAGGGGCCAGATGTCTGGGTCAAGAGGTGTCACTCCATCATGGTGGTTTCTGCCCTTTGTGAAGTTGTGTTCAAGGTGTAGAGCTTTTATGGTGTTCTATGTTGACCAAAAATAAATCCTTCTTGTGTAAAGGGCTATTAAGGATCTTGAGGATAGTGGAAGAAGTCACATTAATAGAGGAGTAGATAGGGGACAGAAGCTTGGAGGATACATAGTTTCAGAAAATAGGAATAGAGGGGATAGAACAGGAACTGAGAAAAGAGAGAGACACAGAAGGCAGAATCTGTGAGTAGAAGGTAAGAGAAGAGATCATTTAAAAAATAAGATGCCAATTTTTAAATCCCCTTTATTATAGTGAAAGTGAACTTGGAAAAGTTATTTACGTTGGAAATAGAAGGCTTTAGGGGATCTCAGAACCACTTTGGTGTCATTTTGAAGACTCAAGCTAAATTGCATGAAGTTGGAGGGAAATGGTTATGAAAGAATTGTACAGAAGAAAATTGGTGTCAAAGCAACTTGAGAAAGAGGAAATACACTTTTCCTCCAGTACAGGAGGGAATTGGAAAGGTATGAAATAATGACGCAAGGAGATTTTGAGGTGAAAAAGAAATTAATGTTCTCAATCTGCTCAATAAAGCAAGAGATCTTGGCTTACTGGTATACGTGGGTTTGCTTCTTTGAGAGTTAGTGGTTTGAGACCATAAAATAGAAAATGAAATACAACTTAATAAAAAGAATGTTGAAAAGTCCCATGAGTTTAGCTGAGATCATATAACCTGATATTGTGTGGTAGAAACAGAAGAAATTATAGTAAGATGAGGTTTGACAATTAAGTTTGTGAACTTACCACCAGGCCCTTAAATTGCCAGCACTGTACAAACAGCTCAGTAAGGTTTCATAACCTTGGTATATCAGTGTCTCACAGCTGTGTGTGTGTCAATGTGTGGCAGTGTCTTGCTAAGTGTTCATTATTGTCATTGCTGGTTTTTATGTGCTGTTGCGAGAATGTCTGAGTTTGAATTAGAGAAAAGAACAAACATTAAATTCCTTGCTAAACTTGGCAAGAGTGGAAGTGAAATCAGGGACATCTTAGTCCAAGTTTATGGGGATGATGCCATAAAGAAAACGGCAGTGTACAAATGGATTAAACGTTTGTCTGAGGGGAGAGAATGCGTCACTGATGGAGAGAGGTCAGGGCGGCCAGTGATAAGCAGAACTGATGCAAACATTGCAAAAATTCTTTGAATTGTGCGTCAAAATCATCAGCTGACTGTGAGAAACATGGCAGATCAAATAAACATCAATAGAGAAACAAGAAAATCTTACTGAAAATCTTGGCATGAGAAAGGTGTGTGCAAAAATGGTCCTAAAGGAGCTCACTGATGAACAAAAGCAAAGGAGAGTCGAAGTTTGCCAGGACCTTTTGGAGAGGCAAGACGATGTTTTGGACTGTGTTATCACTGGTGATGAAACATGGGCGTTCCAATATGACCCTGAAACAAAGTGTCAAAGTGCACAAAGGAAGTCAGCCAATTCTCCATGACCAAAAATTTCCATCAGTCCAAATCAAAAATCAAAACGATGTTGGTCGTTTTTGATATCAGAGGGATTATTCATTATGAATTTGTACCAACTGGACAAACAGTAAACCAACTGAACTATTTGGAAGAGCTGAAAAATCTTTGTGAAAAGCTAGCAGAAAAATACCTGAACTTTTTGCCAGCAATTTATGGCTCTTGCATCACGACAATGCACCAGCTCACACGGCACTGTCTGTGAGGGAGTTTTTAGGCAGTAAATAAATAACTGTATTGGAACACCCTCCCTACTCACCTGATCTGGCCCCCAATGACTTCTTTATGTACCCAAAGATAAAGGATATATTGAAAGGAAGACATTTTGATGACATTCAGGACATCAAGGGTAATACAATGACAGCTCTGATGGTCATTCCAGAAAAAGAGTTCCAAAATTGCTCTGAAGGGTGGATTAGGCACTGGCGTCAGTGCATAGCTTCCCAAGGGGAGTACTTCAAAGGTGACTGTAGTGATCTTCAGCAATGAGTTGTGTAGCACTTTTTCTAGGATGAGTTTGAGAACTTATTTGTCAGATCTTTTATTAATTAGCTGAGACTGCCAGTATTCATAGGATAATAAGTGTTAAAATTTACTGAGTTGGATGGTGGAAGATGGAGGGGTTTGATGAATCCAAGAAGATGATTCCATTGCATAACCTTGGAGTCTAGGTAAAATAGCACACAAGAAAATGTCAGGCACTGCAGTGGACTGGGGAAGAGGAGTTTGTGAAAATGAGAGTACCACAGGACTCCATAAGATTATGGAACGCAGAAGGACTGAAGATATCCTCTTCATTTTCCAATTGCCTCACTAGTCTTTCTTGATTCTTTTTAGTTCTTGGCACTTAGAAGGTAATCAATACATATTTTCTAAATAAATTAATAATTATTGTGAAACCCAGGCCATTTTCAAAAGAAAGCACTGAAGTTGAATATGCCAGGAAGTAAGCACCTTTTGTTGTAAATAGGAAAAAATCTAAAGATATTTAAAATAAGAATAGACATTTAAAACATCTTCACTACATATTCCTCTACCCCACTCCTAGCCATCACCCAAGTCTTAGCACCCTGTAATAATCACCAGTGAGGCAATTAATGATTTACCTTCCCTTGAAAAAGATTAGTTTTTACATTTTCAAAAACTCATAAAGATTTTCTGAATTAGCAAATCAACACTGACCAACTACCATCCAGTTCAGTGACCTGAGAAGCTTATCTGGAAGGTAGAGTCTTTCAAATTTTAACTAAGTGTTCCTGAGGTTGAGATGGAAATTATGTGATGGACACTATATGTGATATTGTTTATACAAAAGTGTTTTTAGCATTTTTATTGAAATATAATGTATATACAGAAAAGTACATATATCATAAGCTTCCATCTTGATGAATTTTTGCACACCCAACACACTTGTGCAACCACTGATCAGATCAAGAATATAGGAGCATTCCAGAAACCTCCCCCAGCCCCCCCCCCAGTTCCTATATCCTCCCTCCATATTTACCAATGTCCTGATTTCTAACAGAGATCATTATCAGGTTTTGGCTCTCTGTGTAAACAAACAACATAGAGCATGCACTCTTTTGGGGTTGGCTTCATTTGCTCAGAATCTTCTGTACCACATTTACTCACACTGTTGCTTGTGCTTATAGGATTCTTGTTGCTCCATGGTATTTGGTTGGTGGGCATTTTGGTTTTTTATGATGTGTATCTATTAAAATAATGTTCTGATATGAATGACGTGCCACATACCTTTTGGTGAACGTGTGCATGCATTTGTATTGGATTTATAAATAGGAGTGAAATAACGGTCATAACATATGCGCATGTTCAGCTTGATATATTCTGGTCATTTAGAGCTACTTACAGTCAATATACCATTAGAGCTATACTACAAACCTGTAAATAGCAGAACCAGGACAAGTAGCCAGAGCTATTAACCCCACTCTAATAATCCTTTTATCACCCACTCACTAGTTCTTTAATATATTTTTATGTAGCTCTTACATGGACAACCTTAAGCACTGTGGATTCAAACAACAAACAGTTTCCACCTCACGTCCCCACTTTCAAGGAATTTACAGTAGGTTGGAATCTACTGAGGATCAGTATGAACCATAGCAAAATGTCTTTAATACAAAGGAGGGCCGACATTACCCAGGGGAGAAGCTTTTTGGAAATGGGACTTTTAAATTACATTTTGAAGAATGGCTAGGAATTACACAGATGATACAGGAAATGAAAGAAACTTGAACTTGTTCAGAGGCAGAAAAGTGTAGTACAGTGATTTTCAGACCCAGCTACACATTAGAATCATCTGGAAAATTTATAGAAATATGATACCTGGTATCCATCACAAAACAATGAATTAGGACCAAGTAATGCAGGGAAGACCTTGGTATCTGTAATTTTTACAATCTTGCCAGACAATTCTCAGGCAAGTCCATGACTGAGAGCCACTGGTTTAGTGAATTTAAAAATCACACAAGTTGTTCAGTATGGTTTATGCATAGAATAGGAGGGGAGGGCAAAAATTACAAGGGCACTTTATATAATACTGCTAACACGGGTATAACGAATAAGTAGGGAGGGGCATTTAAGATGTCACAAAGTCAGTGATGTATAAAACATCATTCACACTGGTTTAATTAGCATTTCTGCTTCAACACCTGTTACATTGTCTCACATTTTTTGACACGTTTGTCCCAAGAACATCAATTTACACCCAACAAACATGTTTTAATTAGCAAACTTAGAAAACCTACCCTTAAATACAATAGTTTACATTTAAAATGACCCCAGGTCTCTATACTGTGAGGTGGAAAGACTGTGGTGAATTCACTGCTATTTCCAAAGTCAAGACAGCCGCTATTTCCTTAATTCAAAACCAGGGATGCCAGCCGCTGCTGTGAGGGGAGCCAGCGTGAGATGTCTGAGTTCATACCTGAATTGTACCCCCTGCATGAGAAGCAGTGGAGGTGGAGAACAACCATGGTTTCTGTGGGCAGAGACCCGAATTCCTGTCTCCTGAAACCCCAGTTTTATCAGTCCGCAGTGCGGTAATCCTGGAGACAACCTGATCCTTCTGAACCAGTTTTCTCACCTGTAAAATGACAGAATAACAAATGTTGTATTGAGTGTGAGCTCTGTCCCAAGCATTGCAGGTAAGCTTTTAACAAGTACAACCGTATTTGATCCCCCAATGACTGAATTACCCTGAAGTCTTTAGAATTAATAGCCTCATTTTCCATATCAGGAAAAGGAAGCTTAAAACACAAGTGAGTCTCTGAACCCTGACCTTTTACTCACCACACAGCGTTCGCTTCTTAGCACAAAACCTATCCAGAAGTAGTGTATTCTCTGTTCCTGGGGAAGTGATAAGATACGGAAAAAAGAGCACAGTCATAATGTCCCTTATTAATCATAATACAAACAAAAGATGTGCTACACTGGTTTGAGCATGTTGCGAGTGAGAAGATTTCTCCCAGAAAAATGCAAGTAATTATGCCTTCTTCTTTATGCAAAGTATTTATTGAGCACCTACTATATTCGGGGCCCTCTTCCAGGCACTGTGTATAAGAAGGGGTTGGCAGATCTTCACATTCGGTACCCTTTAGTTGTTTATAGAGGCAGAACATTTCAGGGAGTAGAGTCCTCATTCTCCATCCATGTAGCCTTCTATATAGCTTGGTAGAGAGAGAGTGGGGGAGAAAAAAAGAACAAAAAACAGCCCTGCTACAAGTGCTTTTTCATGTTGAGTGATATTTGTATATTTAAACAAACTGTTAACAAAAATACATCTCCTGTCATGTTTGAAGTGCCACCAGCTTCAGAAGTGAATACTCCTTTGATTTTTTGCTTTGACAAAGTTTTCTCATCAGGGAGAAAATGATCTTGAAAGCCATGGGTTTCTGTTCTCTTCAGTCCTGGGAGCATCTCCAAGCATGGGCTATTTCCCCTATGATGTTTCCTCTTCATCTCCGTGAAAGCTGTTTGTTCCTTCCCATGTTTTTATGTTGTTCTAGCTTCTCCTCATCACTCTTTGTAATACAGATGATTGAACAAGCCTGTATGATTTGTTCTAATCCCCTAGCTTATTGAATCAACCACTTGAAGGTCAGTGTTAAACAGAAACAGACCAGGAGTTCTTTTAATAATTGTAGATGGTTATGCAAGCCTAATGTGATGGGAGCCAAAGGGCTAGACTTCTGTTTTAGGAGACAGCTTCCGTATATACTTTTGTAAACATAGACTGAGACGGATAATGAATTCTTTGGCCCTAAAGCCTGGATTGATTTTTATATACCTTTGTCAACTTTTGATTGTGTAAAACAGCATGCTTAACAAAATGTGATCAAGGAGAGGCTACAAAAATGGAGAGAACTATGGCATCTAAGTGGAAATAAAGCAAATGGAGAGTGCCACTGATTTAGTCATTTAAGAGTGTGTTTTCTAGCCAAGGTACCTCTACATGGACATGTTGGAGAGTTTCTGACACTCAGCATCTTCATCTGTTCATTTTGTTTATTCAACAAACGTGTGTTGAGCAGCTACTGTGTCCTGGGTGATGTTCTAAGTTTTGGGGATACCATGGTGAACAGGCCAGGCAAAGTCATGTCGCCATGTTTATATTCTCTTGGTCATCTGGGGGTGGAGAAGGTTGGGGAGGGGATGGAGGGTCAGGTAGGATGGCAGTGTAGAGATAAGCAAGCAAACAAATTAAGGAATATGATAATGTTAGCTAGGAAGGAGTGCTATGAAAAACGAACAGATTCATGAGGGACAGAGTCAGATATGATTTTCTCTTTATGTTTAGGGGTTCCACAAAATGGACCTTGAGGCAAGGAACTGGATACACATGACTTATTTGGGAGTTGATTTTAATGAACATGGTGAGAAAGTAGGAAAGTGAGATGGTAAAACAAAGAAAGGCAGTTGAGAACAGAGAAGCCCATCTGTCTGGCAGTGAAATGCAGAGATCCTTTGCCCTGTCTGGGACTATCAGCCTGGGCACTCAGGACAGGCTGGGGATTGTCGGGGTCTTGCCTTGGCGTTCCAGTGAACAGTACCTGAAGTGGGGGGCGAGGTTTAAGGAAAAAAAGAGACAAAGAGGGTCCGGGAGGACTGGAAGCATTCTTAGCAACCAGCCCCGAGTTTATTTTTCCTCCCCATTATATACCCCCAGAGTACATGTAACACAGAAGGGATGAATATGCATAACCTCATTAAAAGTACATCATTAGTTACCAACTAGAAACCTGAAGGTCAGNCCCCCAGAGTACATGTAACACAGAAGGGATGAATATGCATAACCTCATTAAAAGTACATCATTAGTTACCAACTAGAAACCTGAAGGTCAGTGGAAAATTTGGAGGGTCGGTTTCCCAGGAAACTATCTTCCCCAAAGCCAAACAGCCCTCTATCTTCGTGTGTCTTCTAAGGAACTGGCCTTCTCACCACATACCTTAAGGTTAAGTAAGCATTCTCCAGGTGCAGAAAGGAGCAAGAAGCAAAACAAGTTATACTACAGTAAAGCCAGCCTGCATGGCTCCCAACAGGGGATGAGGCCACCATTTGCAGATATCAGGTTGAGGGAAGGCCCGGTGGAGGGGATTCTCTTGAGTTGAGACCTGGTGAAGAAGACGGGCTTTGCGAAGATCAGAATGCAGAATATTCCAGATAGAGGGAGTGCAAATGCAAAATCCCAGAGGTGGAAACAAGCTTGGCCAAATTTAGGGACAAAAAGACTCATTTGGGCCTGATCATGGCATGGTCAGGGTGAGGATTTAGAAATTGATATCCATGCCTAAATTGGCCCTAAATTGGACAATTAAGTTTGGGAACTCATCCTAGAAAAAGTGCTACATACTTCATTACTGAATATCACTACAGTCACCTTAGAAGTACTCCCCTTGGGAAGCTATGCACTGATGTCAGTGCCTAGTCCACTCTTCAAAGCAATTTTGGAACTCTCTTGCTGGAATGGCCAGCAGAGCAACTTCACTGACCTTGGCAGTGAGCCCATGTGAAAGCCCAGACACCAGTTTTCTTTCCACTCCAGTGGCTTGCCTTGGCAACAAAAAAACCCACTTTTTAAAATGTCTTTTTTTTATTTAAAAGTACCAAGACAGCATTGCTGTTTGCTTTGTGTCTATAAAGACACCATTTTAGCTTATCTGGATCTTGGTTTCTCCATGTGAAAAATGGGAACATGGACTTGATCCCTTTCAGAAACACGCTTATTCCTTGTCACTATATGGGAAGCACCGCAAAGGCAGGAAGTTTTTTGCTAGCTTCTCTTCCTCTCGCACAGAATGGCTGCTCAATAAATACCCATTGACCCGATATTGAATTTTGTGTTTCCCAAGGGCTGTGGGCTTTGGAGTCATATATATGAGGCCAGACAATTAAGGTTGCGAACTTTTGCAACGGTATTGCTAAACTTTCTTGATATGAGAGGGATTATTCATTATGAATTTGTACCAACTGAACAAACAATTAACCAAGTTTACTATTTGGAAGTGCTGAAAAGGATGCATGAAAAAGTTAGACAACCTGAATTTTTCACCAACAGTTTATGGCTCTTGCATCACGACACTGCACCAGCTCACCCAGCACTGTCTGTGAGGGAGTTTTTAGCCAGTAAACAAATAACTGTATTGGAACCCCCTCCCTACTCACCTGATCTGGCCCCCAATGACTTCTTTTATTTACCCAAAGATAAAGGAAATATTGAAAGGAAGACATTTTGATGACATTCAGGACATCAAGGGTAATACAATGGCAGCTCTGATGGCCATTCCAGCAAAAGAGTTCCAAAATTGCTTTGAAGAGTGGACTAGGCGCTGGTGTCAGTGTATAGCTTCCCAAGGGGAATACTTCTAAGGTGACTGTAGTGATATTCTACAATGAAGTATGTAGCACTTTTTCTAGGATGAGTTCACAAACTTAATTGTCCAACCTTCGTACAGTGGCTCAAATCTGCACTCTGCCTGTTTGAGCTGTGCTCCCTATGACAAGTTATTTCATTTCTCAGAACCTCAGTTTCCCTCTATGTTCAGTGGAGTTTTCTTTGTATTAATTCTCACTACCAAGAATCACCAGGGTTGCATGAGATACTGTATGTGAAACCCCCTAGCCCAACACCAAGTGCTAACGTGATTTATTGTCGTTCTATCTTTTGGCCCTATAAGGCTGGTGAGCACTAACCCCACAGCCATAATGGTCTCCAGGAAATGCTCTGGCTGCAGTTCTGGGCTTCCAAAGACTGATTTTTGTTTGTATAACATAATAGACTGCATTTATTTTAATCATTAGAGTCTTTGATGTTGTGTTTACATTGGATAAAAGATCATGGAAAACTGAAGCTAAACCTACATTGGAAAGGTTGCAGGCTCTGTCTGCTCAAGATAATTGCAAGGCATTTATAAACTCCAGAGTCTGAATCATGAACCAAATTCCCACTTCTAACACTTTACATCTGAACCCTACTGACTGAAAGGAATTGTTCAAATTAAGGCTTTAGCCATGCAGCAACCCCTGCCATCTCTCTAGGAAGCCCCTTCACTCCTACACAAGAGACAATAAAATAGCAAATTAGCTTTTTTAAAAATGTTGTAATTGCTGTGTTCCTTATGGAATCTCCCATCAGAATAGCTATGGTAAAATATATAAGGGGTGATGTGACCCTTTTACTTCACCCTTAATAATAAGCAGTTAGAATGGAGCAGACCCTTATATGGGGGGCGGGAAGTATAGTGATTTTGTAACCTGATTACAGAGACATTCAAAGTCCAAAACCCTTGTTCTTTTCTTTGATCTCAAATCACCTTCTGTAATCTACCATATTTCAGTGGTTTTCAGAGTGTGGTTAACTCCAACCTGGATGACAGGCCACCTGGGAATTTGTAAATGCAGATTATCAGGACCCCACCCCAAATCTACTGAGTTACAATAGATACTCTGAGGGGTGAGCCTAGAAATCTGTTTTAACAAGACCTCCTGGAAGCTCTCATTTACATTTAAATTTGAGAACCACTGCTTTATTCATTTATTAATAGCAAAGGGTGGGGGAGGGTGCTGCTCTGGAGCAAAAGGTGGGGACACAGGCATCATCCATGACTTCAGAGCCCACCATCTCCAAGTGGGGCAGAACCTCCCTGGGGACGCCTGTTCACCCACTTCCTTTAGGTACCTTGGATATCGCTAAGCTACTTTGCGTCTTTATTTCACTACCCCAAAGCCTCATCACTTCTTTTGAGCCTTGGACTTCAATGGCTGATGTCAGTCATCAGGGGTTTCCAGGGTGTAGCTGAAGGGGATTGAGTTTATGTGGATGAGATCATACTAATGAGGGAGAGGATGAGTTAAGTAAGTAAGTAAGTCATACCACCCTTACCAGTCCATTTTGGGGCCAAGCATCTGTTGGCAACCCTAAGTCAGCCTCACCGCCAAGGTGACATCTTTAGAGACTAGCCTTGGGTTTTATCTTGCTAAAGATAAAGAATCTGTAGCTTTTTCATCTTTGAGTGTCATAAAGACTCCCATCCTTTATCCTAGCTCAGTTAGTGTCTGGTCCAGCAAGATGGGAATGAGGAGAAAACAAAAGAAGGTGAAGGAAACATCTGTTTCATTAAAACATTAAAAACCAATTCAGAGAGGGCAGATAGCTGGGAATGTCACATCTGGAAAAGATTCTGGCCATGACTGAATCAAAACCACTTATTTTCAGAGGGAGGAAGCAGAGGCTGAGCAAGGGGAAATACATCCTGAAGATCACAGGTTAGAACTCAGGTCTCCCAAGTGTGTGTGTGTTTTTCCCTCCATTTCATTGGTTTTCAAAGCGATGTCCCTGAACTCCACTCCGAGGGCCCCTGAGACCCTCACTGAGGTCCATAAAGTACAAAAAAAAAGAAAGAAAGAAAAATTTTATAACAATGCTAAGAACTTACTTGCCTTTTTCTCTCTTGTTCTCTCACAAACATACAGAGGAGTTTTCCAGAGACAATGATATTGATACCATAAATTAAATAAAGAAGCAAACTTGAAAGTCCAAGTCTTCTGTTAACTCAGACAGAAAAGAGATTTGCAAAAATGCAAACCAGTGTCATTCTTCTCACTATTTCTTAGTTTTAGGCTAGATAGTTATTTTTTATAAGATATTTTTGGCACGTCATGGATTTACTTTAATAAGTTAATGAGCCTTTAATAAGCTAATAAATAATATTTTAAAATTTTAGCTATAATTTTTAACATAATAAACACTGATAGGTAAAACCTACATAAACAGAAGTTCCTTGTGGCCCTTAACAGTTTTTAAGCATGTGAACAGTTCCTGAGATCAAAAAGTTTGAGAACTGCTACACTCTGCCATGACATTACAAACAAACAGTTGAATCTCCACTCAGTTAGAAAATGTCAGTTTTGAGATTGTAAGCTCTGTGAGGGCCGGGGTGTTTGTCCTTTTCGCTCAAAATTGCTTTCCATGTTCCTAGATCAGTGCCTGTATATCATCGGCATCCGATAAATATGAATTGATAAATAGAAGAACATATTTTACACGAGTCAACAGTATTATTCAACCAAGTTTGTTTGTTTGTTCATTTGTTTGTTTTTCCACAGAGGAAACTCTTTCACAGAAATTGCCCATCTCTAGACCTCTGGAGATAGAAACTAGAGCCAGGTAACTCTGACCTAGGTTGTCATCCTCATGTCCCAGTACATACCATAGTAAGCACCGGAGAGCATGCTATAGTCCCACTTCACTCGCATGTACCATTCTCATCCCCCCCCCTTTTTTTTTCTTTTTTTGACTACTGGGTTTACCTTAAAATGCAGATCTAACCTAAAAAAATATGACTTGGGAAATATGGAGTTCTGGCCCAATTTCCATTTTTATTTTGTTCAGAATTATCAGATGACGCTGAATAACTTGAATAAATGGGGGGGAAATCTTGATGTACAAAAATTATATACCACCCCACTTTCCTTAGGCTGCTGCTTTCTGTTGCTTTGCTTTGTTTTGCTTCACTGAGGAATCGTTCCTACAAGAGAATGGTTTAGTAAATTTTGCCGAAACATCCCAGTCCCCCTGTAACTTGTAAGAATTAATGCTTCTCCCCCAAAGTAGAACTCCTTTGTAGAAGTTCTACAAAGTAGAAGGTCCTGGCAGAAGAGATGTTTCTATCTCACCATCAGAGCCTGCTGTGTGCCAGGCAGAGGGACTCTTTGTTTGAATACTTTGCATGCATTGTTCTCTTGATCAATTCTGTCAAGTACAAAAGTCGGCCATTGCCCTAGTCCATTTGGGCCTATCACGTACCACAGACTGGATGGTTTACTTAGAACCTCAAGTCTCCAGAACTAGAAGAAATAAATTTCTGTTGTTTATAAGCCATGCCATCACGGTATTTTGTTCTAGGACCTGAACAGACTAAGACAGCCTCTTATACATGCACATTGACATCCAAAACTCCTGAACACAGACTTGCCAAAGTCTAGAAATGGGACAAACTCCCACTCCCATGGCCTCCTTGGTGGTGTCACCCAGAGGAAAGGGATCCAGGTCCTGGGAAGGCTGGAGTGATCCCAGAGATGGCCTCTTATTCATCCCCTCCCAGCAAGGTCACACCCCACCCAGCAGCTTCCCATTCTGTCCCCTTGGGTGTCAGCCTTTTCTCCTCTGTATTTCTAAACCACATAAAGTGTTGGGTTGTCAGTGCTGACACATTGAATAATAACACTTAATTAATGAGCTCACACTCACGCATCTTTCCCTAATTAATTTACCCCAACTTTAATTTCGTTTGCCTCTCAGTTTCTAAATTCTAACTACAATAAACCTGCTAATTATGCTGTGCTAATTCTGTTGTATTCTTCCAGAAGAGAGAAAAGCAATCTTATAAATATTAGTTTTGGAGATAAAGAGGGACAATGAATTCAATAAAGGAAACAATTCTGTTCAAGAAATGTAGGTTTGGTACTGGGAAAATACTTTGTTTTGTGTGTTTGTTTGTTTTTTTAAATGAAATATTCAGCCTTAATGAGAAATAATTTATCTCAGTGTTTGGTTATGCCTTTTTTTTTGACCATCAGACACATATTTAATAATTGTAGAGATACAAAAGTATCTCAGCCTCACTTCTAGGAAGTTGTGAGTGAAACGATGTCTGTGGGTTAGCATGAAATGACTGGAGGGTGAGTATAGAATCTTCCCACCCACTGAGCTGGTTCAGTCAGCAAAGGAATAGGGGTGTGGTCACGGGTCTGACATCTGCATTATATTTATTTTATCTTATGTGTGTAATTTTCATAAGTCATTTGTGCCAATGGCGAGGGTGCTCAGAGGAAGACAAAGGTACATGTACTGGAATCCTTCTCCTCTTTCTTGGCCCACTCAAAATGCTCCCTCCTCCATGAATGGGGCTCTGAGAGTCTCCCTTTATCAGAGCACATTGTTCTCTCTTCTAGACTTCTAAGGAGCCAATTCAAGTTAGCACTGCTGAAGTATTTAACTGAGCCAAAATATAATTGTATAGGGTTTTCAGAAAACGCATGGCATATTTTTTCTGTTTTTCAAAGGTCATTTATTTATATAAAGAACAAAGATCAATCAATGATATATTGCCCATTTTGTTTGATAACCTTTTGCCATCTTTCGGTGAGCTTCATAATTCCTTGTTCATAGACGGTCCTGTCTTTACTTGTGAAAAACTGAACATGGTGCTGATTTACAGCCTCTTCTGAATTGAATGTTATACCATGCAAGAAGTTTTGAAGAGAGTGAAACAAGTGGACGTCTGATGGTGCAAGGTCAGGCGAGTATGGTGGGTGTGGCAACACATCCCATCCAAGCTCCAATAATTTTTGATGGGTGATCAAATTTGTGTGTGTTCTCATGTTGTCGTGATGTAACACAACTCCTTTAGAATTAACAAGCTCTGGACGTTTCTGGATGATGGATTCATTCAAACTGTCCAATTGCCAACAGTACACATTCGAATTGATTCTTTGGTCCCTTGGTAGGAGCTTGAAAAGCATGACACCTTTAAAATCCCACCACACTGAGAGTGTAACTTTCCTCTGATGAATGTCTGCTTTCAATGTCATTTGAGGGGAATCATCACGTCGGGACCAAGACAGTTTGCACACCACATTGTTGTAAACAATCCACTTCTCATCACCAGTTATCAGTCACTTCAAAAAAGGATTGTTTTCCTCACGTTTAATGAGCATATCACAGATGTTTATACGCGCCATCAAATGAACTTCTTTGAGTTCATAAGGAACCCAAGTATCGAGCTTGCTTACGTATCCCAGCTTCTTCAGGTGGTTGTAAAGGCTTGAATGATGGATGTTCAATGTTTCTGCAATCTCTCGTGTCATGTAACATGGGTTCGACTCAATTAATGCCTTTATTTTGTCATCATCAACCTCGGTTGGCCTCCCTGACTGAGGAGCGTTGTTGAGATCAAAATCACCAACATGAAATTTTGCAAACCATCATTGGCACTGACATTCTTGTAAAGCATTGACACGGTAAACTTTAAGCAACTTTTCACAAGCTTTTCACAAGGGAAGAACGCATGTTCTTCTCTTTATGGAAGTAAAATAGTGAAATATGGGGAAAATGCACAGTTTGGTCTTCCATCTTCAGCTTGTTGTAAAATCTCCAAAACTCAACCAAATTTGTTCAATTTTTTTTTAGAATGAAGCTAGAACTGTCAGCAGTCAAATGACATGGCAACGTTAGATGCAAATGACTGTAGTACTTCCAAAACTGAACTAGCACCATCTGTTGCAAAAATGCGTCATGACTTTTCCGACAACCCAATATTTTCCCCTTACTCAACCTAGTTTCTGTCTTGAACCCTCATTTTGCCTGACGTTAAACAAAAACACAAAACTTGTGCTTTCCAGGTAAATTCAATTGGTGGTGTGATTTTTCTCATTTCAAATAGAAGGGTGATTAAATCCACAATTCCATCACTCCTTGGAGGTTGATGCTAAAGTCTGAGGTTCTTACTCAGACACCATTGTACCGTTGTCAAGAGGTCCAGTCTCCGCTTCCTCGGGTTGATCTGCCTGTATTTGATGCGGGTTCTAGTCTTCTTTCTATAATTGTGCTTGCTGCCTCCCTGAAGACTTCCTAAGGGGGAGACAAGAGGATTTCAGAAAAGCACACATGAGAAGGCTCAGTTGCCTGGAGAGAGTGGGCTCAAAATTCCAACACAGCCTTGCCTCTCCTTGCTCTGTGGAACTAAACAAAGACTATTCAATGGCAACAAACAAAGGTTATTTATTCAGAGTGTGCTGTATCAAAGGAGTCAGCATCACTGGGGCTTGGCAGAGACTGAAAAGCAGGCAGAGGTGTGGAAAAGCTTCATGGTAATCGAAGAGGGAGGCCTCAGGTGTGCTCTGGTTGGCAGCTGTTGGCATGGGGAGGCTGGAGGTGGGCTAAGTAGAAGTAGAGCGCCTTCTGTGATTGGTTTAGGAAGCATAGCCTTCTCTGGTTGGTCCTGAGTTGGAAGCAGGGACAAAAGTTAGGGAAGTTGGCAGGCGTTGTCCAAGAGCTGCCTGTTCCAGGCTGATTGCTGCAGACGCTGTGGTTTGGCAGCTTGGATTGGTTGGTAAGGTGTTGGTGGGTCCAAGTTTTGTCCCGTGTTGTCTGCCTCAGCCTGTTTATATAGTCAGCCTCTCAGCTCTATGAGGGACAGAAAACATTAATTAAATAAGGCAGTGGTTCTCAAACTTTTGCGTGATCAGACTGAACCACACACATTGCGAAGCAAACAGGCGAGCATGCGCACACAAAGTTAGACCCTCACTACTCTTGTCCCATTTGTCTGCATTCCCCACCCACCCCCACCAAGGCTCTGCGCTCTTTGGGAATTAATCATTATATGCTGTCAGTTTAGTGACTAACACAGCGCTAATTGGTGCTTGATTAGTATTTATAGTTTTGTCCAGGTTCTTTTATCTGTATCTTTGGGTTGACTGTGACTAATAGAAAAGATTGGGCTCCAGAGTGGAAAATAAAGCTCCACTGCGCACTCTGAAAGCTAACTGCTGAAGGCAGGGCTCCCCACCCGCGGCAGAGGAAAGGAAGCAGGGACACACATTAAGAATAATAGGGTGAGAGAATTGGGGAACATAAAGAAATGGACCAAGGAGCCCATTTGAGCAGCTTAAGTCTGTTAGATGTGCTCCATAGCTTCCCCAGTGCAGTCATGGTGCCCAAGAAAAAGGGAGTCTGTTGAGCCGGCCATTCATGGAAGCCGTCTGCCGCCTCTCTGGGAAATAGCATTAACTCTTTGTCAAGTGGTGTGGTGGGGTAAATCAATTCTGATAAAATTGTTTTCATTATTTTCTCTGAGTGGCCAATTCAAGATTATTGTTATTTTTATTTACATGAAGCTGTCAGTACCAATTTTTTTTAAAAAACTAGAAAATCAGAAGAGAATGCATTCATGCGTTAAATTGTTCATTAACTCGTTTGTTTCCTAATGACATAAGTTAGTCTGTAGAGCAGTGGTTAGCAAGCTTGGCTGCATATTAGAATCGCCCAGGGAGATGAACAAAGTCTACTTGCCCCAACTGTACCTCAGAGCCAAAATCAGAAATATTTGGTGAGGGACTCAGGGTATTGAAAATGCCTCAAGTAATTCTAGTATCCAGCCAAAGTTGAAAGTTGCTGATCTAGAATTAGACCTCCTGGTTTAAGTCCCAGAAACTGTCCTTATGCACTGAGCAAGTTGCTTAAGCTCTCTGAACCTCAGTTTTCTCATCTGTAAAATGGTGATAGGAATTGCATCTACCGAAAAGCATTTTAGGAAGGATTAAAGGGGATAATACATAAAAATGCTAGCACTGTTTGTAACACATAGTAAGTTATATGTATTAGTTTCACTGTTATTTCATTCAATTGTAATGATATTATTATTTCTATTATGATTGTCCCTATGGAAATACAGAAATAAAAGGAAATATTTATCTAATTAGAATACTGAGAATTATATTTTATGCAGTTATGAAGATAAAATGATGGTACTGTGAGAAAC
The DNA here is from genome assembly GCF_001890085.2 of Hipposideros armiger. Taxonomy (NCBI): domain Eukaryota; kingdom Metazoa; phylum Chordata; class Mammalia; order Chiroptera; family Hipposideridae; genus Hipposideros; species Hipposideros armiger. Next base: position 100,684 of record NW_017732007.1, on the reverse strand, counting down.
AAATGAAAAAGTAAGTTTATGGAAGGCATCATTGGAGTAGGAACAATTTAGTTGGGTCTCAAGTCTCCTTTTCTAATAATTTGATTAGGAAGTAGAAAAGTTTATCCATTAATAACTTAGATGAAAACCTTATTTTAAATAAACCAAAAAGAATAACTCAGTTTTGTTTGTTTTTTGTTTGTTTGTTTTCATTTTTGTTCTTGGTGGGGTGAGCATAAATGAAGCAGGTGAGGAAGATACATTCAAATGTTGGGTCATGTCACATTTTTGGAAAATCCCAGAGGAGAAAAGCAAAATTGGTGGAGTTCATGATGTACCTATCTGCCTGGGTGAATAGGGATGAAAATCATAATGGACAGGTCCAATGCCAGCATGTCTAGTTCTTTTCTGAGGGAAATCCCTTTGCCCACGGTCCCTGCTAAGGGACCCGTAATTGTCAGTGGCATTTTCTGCACAAGTAGCTTGATTCTGTCCATATATCTTCATGTCTAGATGTCTCTTTGACTAGAACCGGGCAGGTTATCTGTGGACTGCCCATCTATGGCTGAACCATGGTCGTCCAAGTGGGCGACTCTGAGATCTTTGACCCACCAAGAATAACTTTAGTTCGAACCAGCCACATGCCTACCTTGGGAATGGTAAACTGGAGAGAGGATGAAGTAAAAACTTGTAGCACAAATTGAAAGATGAATGGATGGAGCTGTAAAGTTGCAGAAGATAAGTGAAAGCAAAAGCCATAACACAGAGAAAAAAAACATCCAGAGGAAAGTGTGATATTGTGTGTTATTAGTAGCAGAGGCCATAGCATAAGAGACAGGAAGTTACAGCCATTATGAAGATATAAGATCAATGCAATGATTTCTATCTGCCAAAAAAGAGATTAAACATCTGTCTGCCCAAACCTTCCCTTTTCAACCTACCCAGTTTCAGAACTAGGTCGTTGGCCCTGCAAAGCCCAGAATGGTTCCAGTGCCACCTGATGACTGCCTAGGACTGTTTTGCTTATTTCCCTGTTTCCTCAGCGCTATTCTTCCTCCACACAGGACAGGAGGCAACAAGCACGAGTTTCTGTTCCTTGATAAGTGCATGAAGGAGTGAATGAGCGAATGAGAAAATGCATGAATCTAAGAAAACCAGAACAAAGACAATCTTTGCCCAATGGAACCTACAAAGTGTCATGGATTCTAAAGGAGGGCATGATTGTGACCAAAGGTCTAAAAGGTTTTGTGGGACCTGAAGTGTAAGCAATGTGGGGGCACCGCTTTACGAAAAGAATTTAAATAATCTCATCTGCAATATGTAAATATATAGAATTAGATGGGGCCTAAGTAAACCTAAAGCCCTAAAGTTTCAGCCTCACCGGCTTCATGTTGAATCTGGTATGAAGTGGAGGAAAAAAGAATGAGAAGGAAAAGTGAAGTAGTTCCCAACATCATCTTTTTCACTGTTTGTCTGCACCTGACCCTGACAGAAACTTTGGAAATTCGTGTTATTTACTGGCAGCAGTTCTAAATGACTTTGTGACTTTAGTAATTGGTTTGGTCCTCCTTCAAAGGCTTTTGGTCACATGTGTGTCCTTAAAAAGTTTATGTCTGTTAAAGTTATTATTGGACATCCAGCATTTGTTTATCTTGCTGAGGTGTTAATACATCTTGCTTCATTCCAGTGAAATATAATATCGATTGGAAAATAATTCTGTCCATTCACTGGTGGTAGCCCAGAATAAATTTACTGAAGTTTGCTTTACGTTTTGGTACCTACTTATTCCCAAAGGCTAAAAATCCAATTTATTATTATTGATCTATCTTTCAGTATAGTGCAGAAATCTTTGGGATTAGATTTTTCTTTTTCATCTTTACTTAGTTTAGTTTTATAATTAAACTCCTACCGAAGCTGAATTGTGAAGCATTTTAATAAGTGCTGAAAACTATATGTTTCATCTCTGCCCTGCTATTTTGAAGTGACTAAAACCAATATGAAATGTCTAAAAAAATTCATGTGGTAATATTTTATTATGTTTAAAATTAGTTCTCACTTGTTTACTTAGATGGTAGGAATTTACTCAGAGCCTTCCATGAGTTCTATATTCTGTTTTGAGGTAAATAAACAAATTATAAATCCATCACCCCTGATTTTAATGGGTAAGGGTCTATTGTAGATAAAATATAAATGCAAGCTACATGAAACTGACTATTCTTACCTGTAGGAGCTAAAGTATGGGTGCTAACTCTGATTGCAGCTGTATTAAACTGTGTGTGGTGAGCAGTGTGAGATGGGAGTTAACATGAAGCTAGAGTAACAGCAGGATTACGGGAAGGAAAGACAGGAAATGCATTTCTGAAGAGCACTTCCGGGGAGGGGGTGGGGGGGTGGGAACAAGGAGAAGGAAGGTGACAGGAGCCTCGGCAGGAACTTTAAGGAAAATGGCCCAGTTAGTGTGCGGGGCCCTTGTGCATCATTGGTGACAATTACCTAGAAGCAGCCAGATCACTATAAAAATTAAGATTTTTTTGTTGTTGTTACCCTGGTATAGGGCATGATGTCACTGGGGTTTCTTGAATGAATGTATGACTTTATTGTGCTGCCAAGGATTTAATTGCTCTGAATTTAGAGTCAAAGAGATTTGTGTTTGATGAATGTCTCTGCAATTTACTACCTGTATAACTTTGGGCAAGTTCCTTAAACTTCCTAAATCTGACTTTCTTTGTTTATAAATGGCCATATTAATGGTTCTATGTTTCATAGTATCGTCATGAATTTTTAATAAATAATGAGTAGCAAATATTTAGTATTGGCGTCTGGGGACATAGTAAACCCTCGATACAGGATAACTGTTGTCATGATTGCAAAGTTAGAGTCCAGTGTGATTAATATCTGTGTGCTGATCATGTGGGAAAATAGTGAAGATTTTTGTTTTTAAACTATATTGAGTGTAAGACAAAAATGAAACATGTAATAAGATATTATCAATAAAATAATTTATGTATTTTTAGGTCACGTTATTTTACTTAACACCCTGGATAACCCAGACTAGCCTGGGATACTGTAGATGTGCATGCGCTATGTATGCATATGAAGGGGAAATGAAAACTGTAAATAATTAGCTGACTAATCTGGGTCCCAATTTGCACTTTTGATTGCAACCTAGAAAACACTGATGAGTTGTGTTTGTTTAAATGTGCCATTTAGATAATTGCATTTGCTCAGAGATTAGCAGAAGCCATGCTGGGAGAGGCCAAGGAGGAGGTTCCATTCTGGACATGAGCATTCTCTCCAGTTACTTTATCATTTTCTGAAGCTGTGAGGGTAGCTTTACAGACCATGGAAAGGGCTCTGATAAGACTGGATCGAGGATAGGAAATAGGCTATATAAAGTCGGACAATGAAATTTGTGAACTCATCCTAGAAAAAGTGCTACATACCTCATTTGCTGAATATCACTACAGTCACCTTCGAAGTACTCCCCTTGGGAAGCTCTGCACCGATGCCAGTGCCTAGTCCACACTTCAAAGCAATTTTTTTCTGGAATGGCCATCAGAGCTGTCATCAGATTACCCTTGATGTCCTGAATGTCATCAAATTGTCTTCCTTTCAATATTTTCTTTATCTTCAGATAAAAAAAGAAGTCATTGGGGGCCAGATTGGGTGAGTAGGGAGGGTGTTCCAATACAGTGATTTGTTTACTGGCTAAAACCTCCCTCAGAGACAGTGTCGTGTGAGCTGTTGCATTGTCGTGATGCAACAGCCATGAATTGTTGGCAAAGAGTTCAGGTCGTCTAACTTTTTCATGCAGGCTTTTCGGCATTTCCAAATAGTAAACTTGGTTAACTATTTGTCCAGTTGGTACAAATTCATAATGAATAATCCCTTTGATATTAAAAAAGGTTAGCAACATTGGTGTAACAAGTTCACAAACTTAATTGTCAGACCTCATATTTCCTTTCTGTATTTGTTTTTGTTCCTTCTTTACAAAAAAAAAAGAAAAAAGTTATGAGTTCTGATACTACCTGTTCAAATATTGACCACTGGTGAAAACCCTTATCTCTTGCACATGCTTGAATTCAGTCCCAGAGTAGTTCCTTATTGGAACTGTGCAGTTGGGATGGACCTGTGTCATTGTTTTCAGAGCTTAAACCAGACATAGGAAACAATCTCTCCCCCAGCAGTGAAGCAAATTGTGGTGGTGGAGTACCTTAGCCTGGATTAAACCCCAGAGAGCTAACTGCAGTGTTTCTTTCGTACTCTCCACTGAGTACACCTTTCCCTGTCCCCACAGATAGATATAGTCCCTCCCTTATACTTCATTCAGTCTTCAGAAGTCAAAGAGAAAAATCAAACTATACATGACAGGAAGAGAATCGTTTTGTCGGTTGAAACAGACAAGGACATGAATTTTCCTGCTGTTTGCCCCAGCTGAATTATAGCCCTGTGTCTGAAATCCAACTCGATGAGATTTTCTTTATCAGTGTTGCTGAAAGAACCTGTTTCTTTGGGAGTCCTTACTATAACCATATTGTAGTATTGCCACCTGCAAAGCTTCTTGTCCCCTTGTGGGGTCAGCAAGCCCCATTTCCCCCCTCTACTTGCAGCATCTCTGAACAGTGGAATATATGTTGTCAAGCATGTCAATTTCTTTTTTTTTTTAAGTATTGATAGCATTTACAGAATAGCATCTAGTAGAGAAGACATTTTCCCTGAGGTTTTACAATCTGGGGGAAAAAAATGAGAAAGCAAACACAATCAGATCTCAGAAATGGGAGCAGATTGGCTGTTTTAGTATCAGTGGGATGAGGCAGTTTCTCCTCCATGGCTGCTAGAGGATAATGAAAGAGGAAGAACACTGACACTAATCACCAGGGGCCAGATGAGTATAGAAACAAACTTCTCTTTTCTGGTTTTCTAATCAACTTGAGGCAAATAGACTACAGATTATATTTAGGGGGTCTCAGTTTCCCTAGGTGACTGAGAAGTAGATCATCCTGGTGAAGTTCAGTGCCACAGTTCATCTGCCCCGGAGCCAGGTATTAATAGCTCTGATTTAAACTTCAGCGACCCAGGAACCATTCACCAGCAGATGGTCAGGATCAAGAATCACCATTTTGGTACATTACTTGGAAATCTCTGGATTCTGCACAAAACTTTGTCCACCCCCTGTTCTTCTTGTCTTCTTGTGGCAGGCAATCCATCTTCATATATTACTGTCTCTAAAATGATAGAAATGCGTATCTTACTTGGAAGTTATGGGAAGTCTGGACCTCCATTTCTGGCCCACTGTTTATCCCCTCAAACCCCGTCCATATGCACAGTGGGGAATAGTGGACTAGGGTACCCAGCCTTGCTTCTGCATTAGAACTCTAACATAATAACTTCAGCAGCAGCATCATTAAAACTCCAAAGTCCAACACTGTAGACATTTCAGGGATAGTCAGAGCAAGATAGGTCCTAAAAGACACTCGTCTTTGGATCCCTTTTACTAGCTCTTCTCCTAGCTCAGTTGATCCTTTTTCTCTCACCCTCACGGTATCTAGTAATTTAACTCTACCATAGTCATAGTTTCCTCATAATTCTTAGTCCACTTCAACTCCAGATATATAGATACATAGCTAGGTAGGTGGTAGATAGATAGATAGATAGATAGATAGATAGATAGATAGATAGCATCAAGATAGATAAATTCATTGTTTGTTTTTACTTTATTTTCATATAAGAAACTTCATTTCTTTTTTGATGTGTCATTCCGCCAGGTATTAGAAATGTGATTTCATTGAATTGGAATGCTCTCCTTTTATCTTTTCTGTGGGGCTTAGGTAATATGAGGATATGGTGGGGACATCTAGGTATTCGGCGGGGACATGGATCGTGTCTGTATCTTCATTACCTATCTGCATTGTGCCCACTGTGTCCTGCCTTACTCCTGCCTATAAGACCTCCTCAGATCTGCAGTTCTGTGAGGCACCCCACTCTCACCACCCCACGGCACGGTACACAGGAAGCTTCTGCTGCTCCGGAACCCACCATGGGCTAAAGGAAACCCATTCTCAGAGCCCTTTTTGAGCATCATCTCATTCCTCTGGTGCTACAAAGTGTGAGAGGCTGAGAGACTGAGTCAGGTCAGTCCACCTGTCACCTCAGGCAGGAGCCTTTTTCTCTTCCCACCTGTGCTGCATGAGAAGAGCCGCAGGGATTGCCTACTCCCTGGCTTTTACATGGAGATGGCAGCCACATCCCTCCTATATCTGGTTTCCTGAATCTGTCTTGGGTTTATATTTTCTCCCTGACTTCCCCACCTTTGAATTCGGTCCTGTGGAATCAGCCTTGTCTAAAGGTGGGAATATAGTGCAGGTAAACATTTCTCTAATTGTGTATTCTACTGAATCTTTTGTCTGTGTCCGAGCCTGTGGTATCTGAAGCTCAAAGCCAAGGATACATTCTTTTGTTCTTCCTTTCTCCTATGTTCACTCTTCTCTGGCTGCTGAAAACGATAAAATGTCTAGGAATAATGAAACATTGGAAAGGAAAATCAGAATGTATTATTAAATCAAGATATTATTCCTCTATAGGAGTAAGATATTAACAAATAAGGTCAGTTTGATAATTATGATGATTAGGAATCATTTTAACACAAAATGCTTAGCTGACTCAAAAGGGCAAAAGAATTAACATTTTAAGGGATAAATTTGTCCCATGATGTACATTGTATAAAGACATTGAAGTATGTTAATAATTCCCTTTAACCTTAAAAACAAATTTGCAAAGCATTCAATTATCATTCCCAATTTAGAGAGGACAAAATTGAGGCTCAAAACAGGACGTCGTAAGCTTCAGGTCCACAAGTGAAATGTGTTCAACACAGAACTCAATTTTACATCTGTCAATCAGGCTTCAATATCTGAGCTCATTTCCTGGTGGCACATTGAATGACAAAATTACTGAGTTGCATCCAGTTTAATTGGGGAAGTTGTATTTGTAGCAGTAGCAACAAATTGTGTAAGATGGGGTTGTGTTTCATGTTGTGAACTAATATTTATTGGGCATTGTTATGTGCATAACATTGTGTCAGCTAATGAGAGGATAGTTATAGGACACCGTCTCTACCATGAGGGCACTCATAAAAGAGTGACAGGGACAGCATGGAAAGGATAAATGCAAGGCACTACGATAGGTGCTGATAGAGTAGTACAAGTCAAGCAAAGGGGATTGGTCCTCAGCTTTATCTTGAGGAAGCAGAGACATCTTTGGAAAAGGTTGCTGTTGAATTCTCTTGAGCAACAGATCCCACTGTGCATTGAGAGGGAAGTCATTATGTGAAGTCTAAGAGCTGTGAAGAATGGGTTATATGCATCAAGTCAGAAAGTTTCTAGACTGTATTTTATAATATTAATTATACTAATAATTGTACTTCATTATATTCTGAACATCTTATAAACATTTATTTCCTGTAGTTTTCTAACATTTGCATCATATTTTAATTCAATTTTGGTATCTGCAATGGCACCGACAAGATATGAAGCAGTAGTCACAAGAAACAAAGCTTATGTAGCTCCCAAGAGACCTTTGAGAATTATTTATAAAAAGACAAGAAAATCATTTCTCACAAAGGGAGCTACTACTTTGTTATATGTTTTTAGAGGTAAAAGGGATCTTGGAAATTTTTTAGTTTGTTGTTTTTTAAACTTCAGGACAGTGCAAACCTCCTTTTAAAGGACAAATTTCTCTAGACTGTCAAATATGAAATTATATTTATTAAAATGTTATTTAAATTTGTACCAAGAGAAAACATAAAACTCTTTATGTTTACAGATTGTCAACAACGCATAAGCCTAAAACTCACATATAAATGAAATACAAGAAAAGTTACAAGGCCAGAGAAATCTGAAACAACTGGCAGTAATGTGACAGAAGGTATGGTTATGTGAAGAGTAGGTACAAGCTCGACATGTTTGTTGCCATAGGTCATGTGTCAGTTCAGTTCTTCTAGCATTTTCCTCCTCCCAAACTCCAGCAAAACCTTCAGTGGTCCAGTGAGCTGTGGTGGTGTCTGGCCTTCCTTGTGTGGGTGCATCATTTGTATAAATCTGGTTCTCTCTCCCCTAATTAACCCCAGGCAAGTGAAGTAGCATCACCAAGGCAATCATAAAGGTTGAGATCAAATGGCCAAACTCAAGTGTGGTCACCTTGAGGATGCAGATCATGGCTTTACTTATGTTTAGGGCACTATCATCAAAATGAAAACCTCAAATCTAAATGTCTCATTAAAAAATAGCAACAACCAATACACTCCTGGAGACCTAAATTCTATTTTGATTACTTCATTTTGGAGATGGAGCAAAAATGGTTAAATATTTGACCCCAAACTGCGCTGGTAATAGTAGAACTGGAACTACATGCAGACTTCAGAGGCTTTCAGAATGTTTGGCGCCATCCCTAAATAATAAATTTTGTGTAGTTTAAATAACAATATGGATAGGAACAATAAAATCTCTTTCCCATGTACATTTTTCCTTGAAAATTGAAATTCTTGCTTTTCATAAGACAGTAGTTTCAAGAAAGCAAGCAGTGAGTTTTGAAAAGCAGCTAAGATCAAAAGGAGGGAAGACTAGAGGGAAATAGCAGAGGGCAGTTAAGAAAAGAAACACATTTCAAGAAAATTTTGGCTAAATTGAAGTTTTGTGGGGTATACATCTGAATAATGTCTCCTCTGCTATAAGATCTCATTAGAGAAAAATAGTGGTATAATTAAAAGAACTCCCCATAATTATACTGTCCATAATCTACTAAGGATAAAGTCAGCAACCAATTACTTGGAGATTATATATATATATATATATATATATATATATATATATATATATATGTAAATTTCATGCAATTTTCACTAAAAATCGACTAGGGGTGTAAATGTATTTCAATTTTATGGGTGAAGAAACTGAATCTCAGTGAAATTTTGTAGTTCACCCAAGATCATAAAGCTAGTTAATAGAAAAGTTGTTATTTAAATCAAAGTTCCCTTGACTCCAAATCATGGTTTTGTCTCCCCATAATCTGTCTACTCCAGTTTGATAATATTTTAATAGCCCTACCAATAAAAATAATACAATAGTCCCCACTTGTCTTTGGGGGATACATTCCAAGACCGCAGTGGATGCCCGAAACCACGGATAGTACCGAACCCTTATATATACTATGTTTTTTCTTTTCCTGTCTTTTTTTTATACATATATACCTATGATAAAGTTTAATTTATAAATTAGGCACAGTAAGAATTCAACAACAACTGATAGTAAAATAGAACAATTGTAATACATTGTAATAAAAGTTATGTTAATATAGACACTCATTTTAGGGGATCCCTTATAGAGGCGTAATGCTTTCTGGTACAATACGTTGCTGTCAGTGGGAACATGTTTTCTGTTCATGTCTTCCACTCACAAATTTAATAACTTTTCCATCTTAACTAAGCACTTATCATGTGCTGTGGCCATAACTTTTGCAGTTTTAGGTGTGACAACAAAACTAGCACAAATTTCGTTTTCCTTCTTCACAATTTCATGGATAGATGTGTTCTCACTGTAGATCTTAGCAATCTCAGCAAGCAATTTTTTTTCTTTCCCCATTGAGTCAAGAACTTTCACCTTTTCACCTAAAGGAAGCATTTTATGAATTCTCTAGGTCATAACTGAATTATTGGCATCATTACTCTTGAGAGTTCAGCCACTATTAAGTAAAATACGGGATGTGTTACTGGAACACAGGCACTGTGATACCATGACAGTAAATTTGATAACCAAGATGCCTACTCAGTGACTAATGAGTGGAGAGCATCTGCTTTGTGGAGGAGCTGGACAAGGGGATGATTGACATCCCGGGCAGGAAGAAGCAGGATGTGTGAGATTTCATCACGCTACTTAAAATGCCATGCAATTTAAATCTTACAAATTGTTGTTTTAATTGTTTATTTCTGGAATTTTCCATGTCATATTGTTTGGACTGTGGTTGACTGCAGGTGAATGAAACTGTAGAAAGCAAAACCATGGATAAGGGGAAATTACTGTTTTCAAATGCCACATAGCAAGAATGAGTAGATTTATAGTCAATAAGAATAAACATTTAATAGGGAAAGATAGCTATACTATGTGTCTTTTTTCCTCCTATCTAATCTGTGGATGGACTCACGTTTTGCAAACTGTGGGTGTTTCAAGATGAGTATAATATAGAAAGGTAAAAAAGTGAGACGACACAGAGAAATCAGTAAGGGCAGGGCAAGTCGCTGTCTCAGAGGGACTTTTATGTGGTAGAAGGTAGTTGGAGACAACAGCAATGTTCTCTGAGCCAACAAAGGAGCTTTTCTTATAGTCATTATTGTTCCCAAAGGAAACACCCTATGTTTAAAGATTTTAATATGCTTTTATTCCTATTTATAATCAGACCCAAAGATGGAACTAATTACTTGGGACAATTTTGTGTATCAACTTAAAAGAAATTGATTTGGTATTGATTTGTAAGTCACAGATACCCACAAATTAAACTACACTAAACTCTCACATCTGTATCTTCAATCCAGAACCATATATTGAGATACATGCTAAATACCTGTTAGTCATTGGGGTGAGGTCCTCTTAAACTCTGTATGTGCAAGACTGACCTCATTAACTCCCACCTCTACCCCATATTGCTTTTCCTCCAAATTTTCTCTCATAGCACATGCCCATTGCCCTTAAATATCATGGATATTTAATATTGCAATTTATAGTTTGTACAATAGTTTTATTTTATTCCTCTATTCAACAGATAACTTTTGAACATCTATGTGCCAATCAGCAGAACAGATACAAGTTTCTATCTCAACAATGCAACATATAAAGTAACAATAGACATGCAGAGACATGTAGAGACTTCTTTCTAATATTTTACAAGTGCTAGACGTATTAGTTTAAAAATACAAACATCAAACAACTTATATTATCTTTCATTGTCGTCTGTCAATGTCCCTCCTGAAGAAATATTCTAATTCTTATCCACAAGGGTGTATAAAGACAATGGATGCAAAATAAATCACCAGGCTCATTCTTGTGATTTTGGTTCACTTGGGCCTCCTGACCTTGACCTCTTCTTTTTTTTTTGGGGGGGGGGGGTTGGGAAACGGGAACAATGTTAGGGAAGGGGAACAGCCAAGTTGTTGTCCTTCAGTCTTAGTTGTGGAGGGCGCAGCTAGCTCAGCTCCAAGTCCAGTTGCCATCCAGCCGCCCATCGGCTGCTCGCCACCGCTAAGCTCAAGGCGCTATGTTCAATCTTAGTTGTGAGTGGCCATAGCCACCATCCATGTGGGAACTGAACCACCAACCTTGTTGCTAAGAGCGCACACATTTACCTCTTCTTTTATGCCCCCATATTTCTACTTTCCTTAGCTTTCTATATGCTTTCTTTTATAAAACATTTTTTAAAAAGAACTAACTTCAGTCATTAAAAGATCAGAATAAACTTAAATTATAGTTTTTATGTTTGAGATAACCTCTCCCTGATTTGAGCTATACATAGATTATAGATTTTCAATAACCATAGTAATGTTAGTTTCATGACTATTTATAGTATTTATTATTTAATACCTTTACTGAGGTATAATTAATACACCATAAAATTAACATGTTTTAAGTGTTTATTTGGTGGATTTTATATTTCCCTAATTATTACTACAAACTAATAATACAACGTTTTCATCACCCTCAGAAGAAATCTCATGTGCATTTAGTTATTACCTATTTCTCTATCTTCCCAGCTCTAAGCATGCACTAATCTATTTTCTGGTCTCTATGTATTTGTCCTTTTTTGGGCATTTTGTAAAAATGGGATCATACAATCTGTTGTGTCTGGCTTGTTTCATCGAGTGGAATGTTTTTCAGGTTCATCCGTGTTGTAGCATGCATCAAAATTTTGCTCTTATATTGTTGAATAATGTTTCCTTGTTTGTGTGTTCACCTGCTGGGCATTTAGGTTTTTTCCACTTTCTGGCTATTATGAATATAGAGCTGCTGTGAACACTTGCATGCAAGTCTTGGTGTGGACATATGTTTTCTTTTTTTTTTCCTTAATTAAAGTTTATTGAGGTGACAATGGTTAGTAAAGTTACATAGGTTTTAAGTGTACAATTCTGTAATACATCATCTGTAAATCACATTGTGTGTTCACCACCCAGAGTCAGTTCTCCTTCTATCACCATATATTTGATCCCCTTTACCCTCATTTACCCCCCTCTCCCTCCTTACCCTCTGGTAACCACTAAACTGTTGTCTGTGTCTATGAGATTTTGTTTCTTTGCTTGTTTGTCTTGTTCCTTTGTTGTTTTCAGTTTTACGTGTGCATATGTTTTATTTCCTTTGGGAAGATGCCTAGGAGTAAAATTGCTGAGTCATATAGTCATATGTTACATCTATGTCTAACTTTTTAAGACATGCTACTTGCTGTTTTCGTAGAATTGTTTGTTGTTTTGTTTTACATTTGAGGCATCTGGAGTTTTATGGCTAAATGGAAGCTGACAAAAGTTTTGTGGGAAATGTGTCACTTTGTTCCATTGTTTATTCAGCTTTGAATTGGCTGTACATTCTCAGGACTGGAAGGTCTGTCCTTCATCCCTGCTCATAAGATTTCTCCATCAGGTTCCATAGCTGTTTATCTACCGCATAAAGTGGAAACACTAAGAGACTTTGTTAAACAATCAGAAATTGTGCCTTCTTTTTAAATTAAAATTATTTTAAGTGAGACACAAGCCTATCAAGAGAGAACCAAATATCTATTTATAAATGTATAGATTTGATATATAAAATATAAACTGTAAGAAAATCCATTTTGCACATTCCAAAGAACTATTTTCAAATTAACTCTTGAAGAACCAACTTTAGTGCTTTGGATCATTATACTTGTTGGTTTCTATCATTAAATTATTACGTTTGCTGTCCAAATGAGGAGATATCTGGTGAAGACAACACAAAGAATTTCAGAGCTAAAGGAACCTAGAATGAATACAGCCTGCTAAACAGCCTGTTAGCTGCATAGTGAGCATTAAGGTCCATTTAGAAATAAAATGTGACTATTGATAGAATAAGGAAAAGGTAAACATCTACTAGTTGAACAAGATAAATTCAGGATTCCACAACATATGGATGTTTAGAATCTTATTTTTTTTTCCTAGACAATTGAAATAGAAACAAAAATGACATGGCACCAAGAAATTAGAGTAAATCATAAACTTGGAGGTAGACAAGAGGGAATGGAGCAACAAGGGCATCCATTCATTACCAATAGTCTAGTTAACTGCATTGTTCTGGTCATTGTTTAGTATATGTTGTTCCTCTATCACCAAAGCAAGTCAACCTTCCTTTGAGCATTTTCATGTATGGTGAATTTAAGTCTCTCCAGAGAATCTGTGCATTTTTAATTTTAGTAAAACACAAAGATAAGCCAATTGGCATACTCAGATTTGTAAACACGTGCAATAGGATATTGTAGTGGATACATTATGTATTAGGATTGGTCCAGTTTCACTCTTGCTGGTTTCTTGGGAATTTTTGTTTTAGCATCTGTGCTGAATTTTCTTGGCCATTGCGTTACAGCAGTGCATCACAACTAAGCAGCTGTGAATAGTACAGAACTCTTCAAAAACAACACCTGCGACATCTGCCTTTTCACAGCTCCCTGCAGAGAGAAACTTCTGTATTAAAGTGGCATATATTAAAGTGAAATAAAGTTCCATACATTTGTGAGAGAATAAACAAAAAGTTAAAAACTAACATTTCTCTTGATGGATGTTAGTCACGAGAGAGAAATGGAGAAAACATGAATTCTCAAACTAGAGTATTTTTTCTTGCACACTAACGAATTTTAGGGCACACATTTAGTAATAGTTTCTTTTCAGTTATTGCAGGCAACACATTTGGTTAATTTTTATTTCATTGATATTTTAACTGAACTAATTTGATTGAATTTTACTTGACATTTGTTTCTAAAGAATCAGGTTTGTTTGTTTGTTTGTTTGTTTGTTTGTTTGTTTGTTTGTTTTAAATCTTAGATTATTATGTTCACATCCAAACCGACTGATAAAGATAAGGTCAAAAAGAGGTTAAGTGTAATGAGGAATTTTCTAGTCTTTTAGTAATGACCAGAAAGAGAGAAGTATAAACTTTTTTCTTTTTCTTTTTTTTAAAGAAAAGATATCTTTTAACCATATGTTAGTAGAGTGAAACCCCTTTGTAATTCTCTTTGCCTGGGAAAACTCAAATGAAGGATTTTCCAAACTAGTCCATGCATCGCGTTGCCTATGTTTCTACTTTACTACTTCACTGTCTAGACATCTCTGAATGATCACACACGCACATTCATGCACACATACAGACTATTTCCTAAGCTGCTAGTGTCGATCCCCACCTTAATTAGTAAGCCTATGATGCATATTTGAAAAGTCAGAGCCATTTTTTTTAATCCTCCTTTTGCTCTCCCTCATGGCCCCACATCCAATTAATTGTTGATTTCATGAAAATTACCTTTAAGTGAATTCATGGAAAATACCTTTAAGGAGTACCTGATACATAGCAGATGTGCAAAAATGGTCATTTCTAATAATGAAATGATTCCACATATACATGGAATTGAGTGAATTGGAATAGACAGGAAGCTGGCGATAATAGATATTGCATAGTTTTAGGGCTGGATGAACCTGAGTCTGAATTCTGGCTCTGTTATTTACTAACTCTGTGACTTGAGACTGCCTGAATCTCAGTTACTTCAACTGTATAATGGGAATGACAATTGCTCCTTTTCATGGTTAGGAGGATTAAATGAGGTTTATGTAAAATATGCACCACATGTGAAATGGAGGGCATTGTACCTGAAGGCACTCAGTACAGGAATTCCTTGGTACAGAAACTGAGAGACCTGAGGTCAAGCCTCAGCCTTTCCGTTCACTGGTTATGAGACCTTTGTGAAACTACTTTATTCTCTTAAATCTCAGTTTCTTTTTCTGGAAAATGGAGAGCAAGCTGAAATGGTATTGAATCTTTGTATATATGTTTACTGCTTCACATTTTTTATTAACACTTAACTTTCAAAATGTAATTATTTGTTAATGAGTTTTTCCCTTGCCATATGTTAACGCCTAGAGTTATTCATCATTGCAGATCCAGAGCCTAGCACAGTGCCTGACATATAAAGTTTGCTCAATAAATGCTGACTAAATAAAGGAATAAATGAATGCATGGGTGGAAACAAACATATTTTCACAAGAATATTGTGTTAGTAATATTCAAGGGCAAAGAAACAGTGACTGCCGTCATTTTGCACAAGCTATGGCCAGGCATTAGAAAATCAGAGGATGGGTAAACAAAAAGTCCCCAAGGATATTAAAGATGGACAGCATTTTCCTCTACATGAAATTACTCCTAACACAATTATGGGTTCAAAATCAAGTTTACTTTTACTGCCATTGAAGCGTGAGATATAATTGACACAGACTCTATTAAAATTGCTTTGTTTTTCTCTATGATTTTTTATAAATTTAGCATAGTAATATTTCTTATTAGTCATTTACCCAGTTTTTTACCAAACATATTTGAGGGAAAAAAATGTCATTTGTAATCTTTAACCTTGTAATACACACTTTATTTTAAACCTGATTACCTTTCAAAATAAAATACAACAAATGATACTGTGGTCTATAAATGCAAAAACAAAAATGAGGTGTTTTTTTTTAATATTATCATTGAAAAAGTAAAATTATTATTATCCAACAATCTGTGATTAAAAATAATTATAAAATATCTGGTAAAAAAAATAAAACTCGACCAATAAATCTTTTCTTTTTTAAAATAGGAGGTCCTAATCATCTGAACATTTCATTTTCATTGTCCTTGAACAAAGCCTTTGGAAGGCAAGTTTATCTCTTGTCACCTGCCTAACTTTTGGGGATGTATACTGCTCCTTTTTAGCAGCATTTTTATGCCTCTGAACAGTGTATCACATTTTCTGTTGCCCTTGTTTTGGCAACATGTATAAAGTTCCATTGCCTCATTCATTCATTACATAATCATTTAGCACTTCAACTTATGACGCGTTATGGTCTCTGATGCCAACTGGCATCATCTTGATGGCTACCCTTATGGAGTTCCAAGTTCACTGAAAGAGGCAGACCTTGTACGCATAAACATATAATTAAAATTTGAGGTGAGGGCCATGAAGCAAGAGGACAGGATATGTGTTCGAAGAAGAAGAATGTCAGGGACAAGGGTAGGGGGACTGCTGATTTACAATGGCAGGATCCCAGAACATCTTTCTGGGGAAGAGAAGTTTATACTGAAACCTGTAAGATGAGTTGGAGAAGGATTGAGGATACTGCATTGGAGAATACTCCAGATAAATGAAAGAGGTAGGCGTATTTTAGTAACCATATCAGATGGACAGAAAGTAAGGTGCGTGTGTGCGTGTGATGTGACACAGAAGACAGAGGAAAGACAAGCCTATGCAGGGGGTTAGGTGGTGTGATCAGGTTTGCACTCTGAAACTATCACTCTGGGTGGAATGTAGAGAATGGAACCGGGAGTTCAAGAATAGGAGGAAAGGTACAAGTTAAGAGACTATACTTTCAATAACCTGGAATAAGATGGTGGCTCCATGGACCGAGCAGGAAGTGGGGAGGATGGAGAGCACTGCAGGACTGAGATATGTTTTGATTCTTGTTTCTTTGTGGCCTTCCCCATTTATTTACTTTTTAACATCTGAAAACTGGATGTGTCTTTTAGTAAATGGCATTCTGTGGTTTATTTTTATTTTCTTTTTTAGTTGTATTCAAAATAATGACACATTACAATCAATGTCACCTTAGATTCAGTGGAATATGGTAAAACTTACTAAAGTTTTGTGAGGGATTATGGCCTTTCTTTCCCTAATATAGTTTCATTTTAACTGAGATATCTGAAGTTACAATAGGATGTGACACCATACAAGGAAATATTCTATTTTCAAATACTTACTCATTCATTTCACAAATATTTGTCATAATCAAGGTACTGAGAAGGGGCCTGGAGATTCAATGGTGAGTAAAATAATAAAACAAGAATACCTGTCTCCTGGGGCTTCTAGTGTGGTTGGGAAGATAGACATTGTACAAATAGTGAATGCTGTTGAGCTCTGTGAAAAAGTATAGCTTGCTATGGCAGAGAGAAAAATGTGTGCCTGACCTTGTCTGGGAAAAAGGAAAACATGTCTTGAAGAAATGATATTAAATCTGAGAGCTGAAAGATGAGGAGTTAATATGAAGAAGGAGGTAGAAGACATCATTTCGGGCCTGTCGCCTGTCACATTTCAGTAATGGAAAGGTTAGTAGTGCTGGAACACGAAGAGGGAGAGAAAGAATGGTGGAAGATGAGGTTGGGAGGTAGGCGGGACCAGATATTGCCTTATCTTACGGACAATGAGAAGGAGTGGAAGAGGTTTATATAATAATCTTGGTTTTCATTAAGGTCTGTGGTCACAGTGTGTAGGGCATGATCATCTGGGTATTGTATACATCATTTATGCTCAAATCCCTTATGCCCAGCTGACACTATTATTATATCATGGGAGATGGAGAGAATCCCTACTCGGGGCAAACCAGCTATTTGTCACAGGTGGTGACATTGATTTAAATCTTTCAGGATATGAAGGGTTTTCAAGGAGACTAAGATATTTCTGGAATAAAGGACTGACATGTGTAAAGATAAAGATAATATTTAAAAATTTTAATAATCGTTATGGTGCAAATCTTATAGTAGATGTCTCCAGTTCCTATATCACTTCCCTCAGACCATCTCTAACAGCAGAAACAGGGCTAGTGGGCAATTCCACATGAGCTCAGACTCAATTTGCAGTCTCGTAATTTTACCTCATTGCTCACTGAATACCTTTCTGATTCAGCCTCCAGGCTTAGGGTAATACCATTAGAGCTCCCTTAGCCTGACAACAAATACGTCCTGGAAGTGGGGAGAAATCAGTAAAGTTAGCCAATGATGGAAGGATAAAAGCTTTACTTTTCTGGGTCATTCTGGGAGTATTCTGTAGGCATCCCAGAGGGTCTAGCATATTTGAACTTCTGATTCCTCAGCAGCAACTTTGGTGTTTACGAATATGTTGGCCTCCTCCATTGCTGTATCACTCTCATTGCTCTCTCACTCCTGTTTCCTAAGATCACATCCTCAATGAACTACTTATACCTAATTCCTTACCTCAGAGCCTGCCTTTTGGGGAGCCCAAATTGACCAACCAAGTAGCACTGATGCCCTGATCAATCAGAATAGATGTCTGCTGCCTTGGCCTTAACAGTGTATCCCTAGTAAAGATCAGCTCTGGGTAAAACCACAAAGCAAGGAAAGTGATGATTTCAAAAAGCTATCAGAAGTGTGTATGGCTGCAAACTAGATTCCATTATAAAGAGAGGCAGATGAGGCTACAGAAGTAGATGGAGTTCAAATTAATATAGAAAATACACTGATTTAATATTGATTTTATATGCTTATATAGTATAGTTATTATATAATGTAAATGTAATATATTTAAATATATACATATATGCATGTATATAATCTATATTTAATCTTACCGGTGGTAGGAAACCAACAGTAATGAATTTTTCTGTTTATTTTCTTTACGTGCTTATGCATTTTAGTAAAGGAGTTATACGTTTGGATTGAATTTCCAGAAAGTTTTTGTTGAGAATTAATTGCAGGGACCAATTCTGTAGGAAGAGGGGTCTCTGAAGAGGCTTTTTTGGACAAGGATCCAAATGGTAGCAGGAACTGGAGCCACAAGAGTGGGGATGGAAAGAAGGGAATATAGTATTTCTAGAGAAAATGGATGAATTGAAATGTTAAAAATGTTTGACAGGTACCAACTAATTAGAATAGACGTTGACTGTAAAGCCCCAGGATGACAGAGCTGGAGCACTCTGACCAATTACAGACGAGGCATGAAGGAGCCACATTGAGAACCACCCCATCTATTCTGAGATCTACTAAGACCTCTCCTGACTTTCCAACCCACAGGCGCGAATGGGGTCCTAGCCCTGTGCAGTACCATATAGATGTATGTAGTGCCCTGCTGTTCCTGTTTCTTTTACATTTTAAGGATTTCTTTTAAAGAGTATATTTTAATATAGTTTCAAAAATGTACAAGTTCACCTTTGATGAGGAAGTCATGATTGGCACCACACCCTGAGAACTCTCTACATTCACTGTTGCATTTCTCACCTACCTGATCTTTTCTGTGAGCCAGGAAGCCTGACTCATCCTGACATGCTGATACGCCAAAGTGCATGTCCAGAGCAGGCGTTAGCACATCGATGAGAATTCAGGCAAGAATTAACACTTCTCTCAGGATAAATGACCATTTATTTTTTTTTCCTGAAATGTGCCACATCTGCTAGACCCACTGCAAAGTGAGATTGATTTTCTCAACAAATATCTATGAATCACAGCAATCAGACGGCTGTCTGGAGGGACAAGGAGGTAAAAACCAGACTGTACGACCATTGGGAGCATTCTAGGCTTACGCAGAGGTAAAACGTCCCTATATTTCCTAAAGTTTATTCTATCTAATTTTATTTATTACATATCCTCTTATGTCACAGGGCGAGGAGTGAGCATGCAGTGTATTTACATTGCAATTTCCCCTGCTACCAGTCTCAGAATTGAAAAGAGGGGAGTTATATTTGTTTCCATGGCTGCAGAAACAAATAATGATAAACTTGTTGGCTTAAAGCAGCGGTTCTCAACCTTCCTAATGCCGCGACCCCTTAATACAGTTCCTCATGTTGTGGTGACCCCCAACCATAAAATTATTTTCATTACTACTCTAAATATCTTTTTGTTTTCCGATGGTCTTAGGCGACCCCTGTGAAAGGGTCGATCGACCCCCAAAGGGGTCGCGTCCCACAGGTTGAGAACCGCTGGCTTAAAGCAAAAGAAATGTATTCTTTCACAGTCCTGGAGGCCAGAAGTCTGAAATCAAGGTGTCAGCAGGGCCACATTTCCTCCAGAGGCTCTAGGGGGCAATTCATATTTTGCCTCTTCCGGCTTTGCGGGCTCCAGACATCTCTTGGCTTTTTATTGCCTGACTCCAAGCTCTGCCTCTGTGGTCACATTCCTTTCCTCCGCTTCTGTGTCTGTCTCTCTCTAGAATGAGAAACCCAGAGGGGGACAGATATCTCTCTTTCTCTTGTAGGAATGCATGTGATTGCATTGAGGGCCCATCTGGTCACCTCAGAAAAAGGTCCTTCTCAAGATTCTTAACCGAATCGCGTATTCAAAGACCCACTTTGTGAATAAGGAAGCAGCCACCCCTTCAGGGCTTAGGACCTGGGCATATCTTTTGGGGGATCACAGTTCAATCCGCTGAAAGGTAAAATCCAGCTGTTTATTGTGTTTGAGTTTCTTTCTCAATAAATTTAAGGGAAGAGAGAGAGAGATTGAATATGAATGTGAATATGAATATGAACCCCCTTTAAGGATAAAAAAATTTGATGAGCCTAGGCGTCTTCACCTACAGTTTATTCCTACCCTTTCCTGACTAAACAACAGAGAAAGAAGTAAGGAGAACAAAAGCAAGATCAATATGATGCAGATAAAGACCACAGACTTTGAAACCAACGAGACCCACATTCAAATCCCACCTAAATGACTACCTATGCTATGCTACTCTGGGAGTATCTTTAATGTGACAATGAAAATGCCTAAAATGCAGTTACTTTAGCACATACATGAAATTATATATATATATATATATATATATATATATATATATATATATATATATATACATATATATATGTATGTAAAATGTGGCACACAATCAGGAACCCCACATAGTCATTTCTATCAAAAGTGTTCATTACACACATATTACACACATTAATTATAAGCCCATGTTTCTTCCGGAAAGACCAGATTCAGAGCCATCTTCTTCAGCTGTAATGAATTAGTGATACCGGCTTAACTCATTGCTCCTCATTTCTTCATTTCTGATAATGACCTTCTGTAACGTTTTCTTTTTCCTGTAAGGCAATTACTTCTGCCTTTTGCTCCAGACACTGTAAATCCCAGTGGTAGCCACAAAAAGAGGAAATAAGAGTATTCTCTAAAACATCTATTCTGTAGAGATTTGAGCTATTCCTGTAATAAATCAAGTTATTGGGTTAGACTATTACAGAGGGTTGCATTCGTAATCTGAATGATCTGTTAACGGGGTTGTTCTCTAAGCGGTATATCATTGTAAAACATGGGGCAAAGGGCATAGCAAAGTCCTTTACAGAAATTCTCTGGAGTAGTTTTGCTCCCAGTAGCTTTCCTTGCTTAAGTGCCCTTAATGACACCCTCCAGTGGAAATGGAAGTGTTTGGCTAATGCATTCTCAAAATGGGAATTGTCAGCTCTTAGGGGAGTCTCACATGCCTTGATGAGCTATCACTGTTGTTTTCCTTTAAATACTTAAAAATCAGCATGAGAAAAAATCATTACAGTTATTTCTAACACAGCAAAAGATAAATTTTATAAAAATCCCCTTATACAAAAGGCTAAATATATCTGAGAAAGTCAGTTTCTGCATTAGCAGATCAATTCAGAACCACCGAAGAGCAGACTGCTTGTCCAGGAAAGCATCAGCAATCTGCCTTTTCAAAGGCAAATTCTTTTTTCAGTGTGAGATTAGTGGCATCAGAAAGGTAGACTTATCTCTTCATTTGACATTGTGCTTTGAAAAGGTTGCAAGCTGAAGACATGATTCCTTCACTAGCGTGTGCTATTTTCACAGTCTTCAGGGTTTTAATGTATGAGCCATTGTGTTTTTCTGTTTTTACATTAAAAAATTCCCATTATCTTTTCAAAAGTCAACAAGCTGTCCAACAGAATTAGTCACTCTTTCCTCAGTATAGCATGCATATGATGTCAGTAAAGACTTATTTTATACCATGTAATTAAATTACAAATATTATACTGGAATTTCAAAAAGAATGACAAAAAAAGCAGAGCCATATGAATTGGCGTGCTTATCAGAACCACCAAAAGGAGTTTGTATTGTTTAGAAGATTTAATCTTCTCTTTTTCAAAATAAATAACTTTTCCTTCCACAGTTTTAACAAAAATTGGGACTATAGAGAGTAATGTCAAAAAATACTACTAAGATTAATGGCAGTTGACCTTAATTAGGTTTCATTCCTTGTGCCACACCAGGATATAATAACCCCATAGCAATTATCAGTGTTTTGAGATTTACTGTAGATGTATCCACAAAATGAATATAACCACTAATGAGAATATTATTTTTAGAACTTAAAATATTGATTCCTGTGGCAATTATGTTTGTACTTTCTTCACTCCTGTCTCTGGAATGGAATCAGCTGGCCACTGTCATTAGCAAACACTGTGAAGTCAACTTTATAGCAACACTCTACAATCTTAATGGAGAGGCTCTGGAAATTCAGACACGTGGATTCCAGTCAAGTCTTTGCACAGTACTAAAATTCAGTCCCCACAGCGTGTCATGCTTCCTAATCAAAGACATAACCTTCAGAGTAGACTGTATAAAACAAACTTGCTGAGCTAAAAATTATAAAAAAAAAATTCCTGATCTGACATGTGATTTAAATTGGGGTTGAAAGCAAACCAAAAAAAAAGTTTGAACCTCACTGAATACGCGCAGAGAATGTTTTCTGTGAATTTAGTCACACTCTTTAGGCTTTGATTAATACTTTATAGGGGTGTTGCTTGGCTGGATGGTGGGTGACTTGGTCTGTTTCTTGAAATTGGCACAAGCAGAAAATACCATTGGCCCAGAAAGTATGGGAATAACAAAGTTAATGTAAACAAAATATAGTATTCCATTGGGTATATATGCCACATCTTTATCCAATCATCTATCGAAGGACACTTCAGTTGTTTCCAAGTCTTAGCCACCATGAATAATGCTGCAATGAACATAGGGACACATATATCTTCGTGATTAAATGTTTTCAAATTTTCTGGGAAGGTACCAAGAAGAGGGATTGCTGGGTTATATGGTAATTCTATTCTTACCTTTTTGATGAGCCCACCGACAGTGTATAAGAGTTCCTTATTCTCCATATCTTCTCCAAAACTTATTATTTCTTTCTTTGTTGATGATATCCATTCTAATAGATATGAGGTGGTATCTTATCGTGGTTTTGATTTGCCTTTCCCTAGTAGCTGTTGAAATTGAGCAACTTTTCATATATCTGTTGGCCATTTGTGTTTCTTCTTGGGAGAAGTATCTTTTCAGGTTCTTTGTCCATTTTTAATTGAATTGTTTGTTTGTCTGTTGTTGAGCTGTATGAGTTTTTTACATATTTTGGATAGTAACCCCTTATCAGAGGTGCTGTTTGAGAATATCTTCTCCCATTCAGTTGGTTGCCTTTGTGTTTTGTTGATGGTACCTTTTGCTGTGCAAAAGCTTTTTAGTTTGGTATAGTCTACAGAATAGTTCTCACGCATAAGAAAAGATGAAATACTGCCATTTGCAACAATATAGATGGATCTTGAGAATATTATACTAAGCAAAATAAATCAGATGGAAAAAGTGAATAACCATATGATTTCACTAGTATATGGGATATAAAACTGAAAATAACAAATGAACAAACAAAACTCATAGACACAGACAGCAGCATGGTGGTTACCAGAGAGAAAAAGGGATGGGAGAGAGGTAAAAAGGGTAAACAGGGTCAAATATTTGGGGTTTTTTTTTTGGTTTTTTTTGTGTTATTTTTTAAAGATTTTTATTGGGGAATTGGGGGGATGGGAACAGTGCTGGGGAATTGGGGGAAGGGGAACAGACAAGTTGCTGTCATTTTGTTCTTCAGTCTAGTTGTGGAGGACGTTGCTTCACTGGCCCAATTTGGCACCATCATTGCGCTCTTCCTGGGCGAGGCAGATCAGTCGCCGGCTTCTGGACGGCCGCTCACCGCGGCTGCTGGCCGCTCACGCTGGCTGCTGGCTACACACGGCAGCCCATGGCAACCCACTGCAGCAGGGGCTGCAGGCCACGCCGTCACCGGCGAATCACAGCAGCCCAGCTCCAGGTTGAGCTGCTGCTCAGCATCTTAGCTGTAGAGGGCAGTGTCACTGGCCCTCATATGTGGGATCCAAACCGGGGCCCTCTGGCATCCCAAGCCAGCCCTCAACCATCGCACCACTCGGCCGGCCCTCAAATATTTGTTGACAGAAGGAGGTTTCATTCTGGGTGATGAGCACACAATGCAAATACAATGATATATTATAGAATTGTATACTTGAAACGTATAATTTTATTAACCAATCTTACCCCAATAAAT
This sequence comes from Hipposideros armiger, assembly GCF_001890085.2. NCBI lineage: Eukaryota > Metazoa > Chordata > Mammalia > Chiroptera > Hipposideridae > Hipposideros > Hipposideros armiger. The sequence continues at coordinate 76,330 of NW_017732007.1, read as the reverse complement.
GTAATAAAATAAAATAATGTAAAATAAATAAAGTACATATTGGTAATTTATAGGATCTTATATCTTAGGAGCGACCATTCAACATGGATGAAAGTGATTAAATAGATATTAAAGTGTCAAGTGCAGTAAGAAATTACAAAGTCCTTTGTGGATTTAGGGAACAGAAATTTTACTGTCCAGAAAAGGAGGGGAGGAGATAATCTTTTTTTTTTTTTATGGAAGAGTTGACAATTGAACTGGTTTATGAAATAATTCATAGAGGTAGACATAATACTGATAATAATAGCACACACTTTTATAGTGTTTACTATGTGCCCATTGTTCTAAATGCTTTCACATGTATTATCTCATTCAATCCACTCAACAACCCTAAAAGGAAAGTATTATTATAATTCTCATTTTATAGATGAGGAGATAGTGACACAAAAGTTAAATAATTTGCTTCTCATCAGAGAGCTGACAAGTGGAGGAGTAGAACAGGTCAGAGTGTATCTGCATTTGTAAACTGCTAATTAGTGGGGAGAGAAAGGACATGTTGAATGAGTTGCAGGGTATATTAGTTTCCTCTTGCTGCTATAACAAATCATCATAAAGGTAGCAGCTTAAAACAATGCAAATTTATTACCTTATAGTTCTGCAGTCCAGAAATTTGAAATGGGTCTCCCTCGGCTAAAATCAGGTGTTGTCAGGGTGTATTCCTTTCTGGAGGCTCTAGGGAAGAATCTATTTTCCCTGCCTTTCCCGGCTTCTACCTGCTACCCATATCCTTTGACATGTGACCTCATTCTATGATCAAAGCCAGCAATTACATCATTTTGCCCTCTGCATCTACCATCACATCTTCTCCCACTGACTCTCCTGCCTTCCTCTTTCACTTATAAGGACCCTTGTGATTACAATGCAGCCATCCAGATAATCCAAAACGATCTCCTTATCTTAAAGTCAGCTAATTAGCAACTTTAATTCTATCTGTAACCTTAATTTCCCCTTACTGTGTAACAACTATTCAAAGAGTCTGGGAATTAACACCTGGACATCTTTGGAGGTCTATTATTCTGTCCCTTAGAGAACATGAGTTTATGTTTAGTGGCAAGGAAGAGAGAGGGTTTTGTTAAGGGAAAGCAATCTGGTTGGGCAAAATTGAAAATGGGGCAGTTCATGAATTTTCAAAGGGTTGTTCAATAAATTAGTATCTCTAAATCTCTCTAAAACAATCCTTAAAAGAAAGATAATTATTTTCCCCTGATTTGCAATATGTAAACATAAATTGTAAATCTGGAGTTTAAATTTAGGGCACTCTGATTACAAAATGTGAATTTTGGCTTTGAGGTACTTATCTAACAGCAGATAAAGGACTAAAGTACTAAAAAAGCAAAACAAACAAGAAAAAAACATTGTATTTTGAACCTTCTATGAACTGATAATGAGACCTTTGTGATAGTATGCTGCTTTTATGTGACTTCCAGAGCCTCTGGCTTATAGATGAGAAGCTAGATTAGATGATTTCCATGCTCCCAGTCTCCCAGTGGTGTAACTTCCTCAAAGATTTTCCCTTTTTTAAAAATGAGATAAAAGAACTCTGTATAACTTTTCAAGAATCATAAACTTTCTAATCAAAGCTTCTTATCTGTCTGCATCCAATTCATGTGTGAAACAGGATAACGCTTCATCACAAATTAACCCTTCAGATCACCTTGATTTACTTTGAGGCAATGGATGTCAAATGGTTGATACCAACACAATTTAAATAAATGGTGGAATAAAACCCAAATACATCTTTTTAACTAATTTACTCAGTAGGTAGTGATAATGCTCTCTAAAACTCAAAATGTATGTGAGCTATTTAGTATGGCCTTTTAATTCACCACTACTGTTCACATTGTCATGAAGATACCTTTGTAGTTGCCAAAGCCCTGGTGTATTGAATGACTTCATCACTTGGGGTAATTAGTATAAGCATCATTGATCTTCTTATTCTCTGTACTTTTTAAATATTGTAGAGTTAAAGAGTTATAACAAGCCTAGAAAAGTCATTTAGTCAATTAATTATTCCTTGAGTACCTATTATGTGCTCATATTTTCTAAATGCTAAAGAAGAAACAGGAAAACATGAAAATTGGTATTTTGCTATGAAGTTTCAATGTAACATGGTAGAAAAGATATTCGTGACACAACTGGAAAACAGTATAAGGAAAGGTATAATTAAGTGCCTAATTTTGTGGTACAGGCTATAAAGCAACACAATTTCAGAAAAGAATGAGAGTAGAGCAGGCTGAAATTTTCAGAGAAAGTTCACGGGGAGATGGGGCTATGCATATTGATAAGATCGTGAAGAGTGGAGAGGAGGGAATGAGGAGGAATGATGAGATGGCAAACATGGGGTATGTTTAGGAGACTGGCCTGATAGGAATAGATGTCCCCTACTGGAATGAGATGGGAAATAAAATTGACTCCTTCATCTCTTCATGTTAAGTTTCTAAACTACATTGGATAATAAATCTAATTTTAAAACCACAGTCTTAGAAATGATCTTTTAAACTTATTAGATCTACTATATTTGCATAGCCTGCATTTGTGATTGCTGCTGTTTTCCTCCTTAATTGAAGACTTTAGTATTTTATTGCTTTCCATTTTGCTGAGTAAAGACAATACTCATAACTACTTGAGTAATAGTAATAGAGATGACAATGACATTTGATATTTATAAATAACAACAATTTAGAAAATATTTGCATATATATATAACTCATCTGATCGAGCTTTACAATAATACTGAGAAATAGGCAAAGCAGGTGTTATTATTACTGTCTTGCAGATTTGGAAACTGACACCTAGAAAAGAGAAGTGTCTAGTTCTAAGAAAAACAGCCAGACATTAGAAGAACTAAGACTTTTAAATTTTCTGTCAGAACTTGGAAAAATGACTCTAATTGGCATATTTATTTCCATGCAAAATTGAGATATGGATGTAGAACCATCCATATTTTCTAACTTCTATCTTGATTCAGTATCACCAGGTATTGTATGATTTTTAATGACTTAATATCTCATTGTATTCATGTGAAGAAATCCTAATCTTTAAAACCATTGTATTCATATGAACAGAATCTAATCTTTAAAAATCTATACATTTGGTACAACAATTAGTCCCATACTAAACTGACCAGGTACAATTGGATAAGGTATTTCACTTTTTTGTCCTACATTCTGATAAGTACAATATGGTTAATATCAGCCTTTTGTAATGACCTAATAAATCAGAGAATAGAAAAACACATTGAAAAATGTAACATTTTCTCTATAACTTCTATCTTCTGATTCCAGGTAGATTGAATACATACACTTTCCCCTATTCCTCTCTTCCTCTCTCTCTCTCTTTCTCTCTCTCTCCATATATATATATATATATATATATATATATATATATATATTCATTAATTCCAGGTTATTTCTAGGATGAGTTCACAATCTTAATTGTCCGACCTCACCTGTAAACATAAGACTCTGATATATGTAGAGAAGGAAGCAGACCAGCTAGGGACCACAAAACCAAGGAATGACACAGCGAGGAACCCAGCAACTTGGAACTACCAGTAGGTACAGACAAATGGAGCCCAAAGCAAAGCTTTCTGTAGCCAAAGAACCAGGACAGAGCATCCAAGAAAAACAGAAACTTTCAGACAATAGTTCTACTCCAGCCAGACACCATCCAAAACATGGCCCCATTCCCACCCCTGTCAACACAGGACTGGTAGAGAGCCTAGACCTTCACCCTTGAGGTGCTGTAATAAGTCATCCCAACACCATCAGGGTGATGTCACAGAAAGCACCGTGTGAAACCTCACCCCCACACAGTACCAGTGAAGATGACATGGGCAGCTTGGAAATGCAGCTCCACCTGGCGGACAAGAACAACAAAATGCTGATGAAAGAAACTGAGGAAGAGCTAAGTAAATGGAGAGGAATGCAGGCTGGGAGGACTCAGCATAGTGAAAATGTCAGTTGTCCCAAATTGATATACAGACTTAACACAATTTCTGTTAAAATCTGATCAAGATATTTGTACACATAGACAAGATTATTCTAACACTTTTATAGGAAGCCAAAGAAACTACCAAAAGCTAAAATCATATTGCAAAAGAAGAATAAAGTAGATGGAATCACCCTACCTGACTTCAAGACTATATAGCTACAGCACTCAGGACTGTGTGGTATTGGTTAAAAATCACAAATATTAAAATATACTTTTATTCCAATGTTATGCTGGAAAGGTCTACTTTATATTCCCATTTTAAAAATAAATAGTACATTATAAAATCTATGTTAAACTCATTTAATGTTTGCATCTACTCTTTTTAAAAATAAAATTCTTGAGTTATATAGGTTTTGGCAAATAGTACCAACTTATCATTTCTCATCATAGTAACTGTTCATGAACCATTCCATTATACGGAGTTTTAACTGTCATGATACTGTGCAACAGCAAGTTGCAAGGATAACATAGTCATGTTATTCATGCTTGGAGCAGTTGAAAAGAATTGTAGTTTAGCAGTGTAGTAAGAACATCGATTAATAGTGAATTAAGGCAATGAAATAAGTTTTTTTAACATTTGAGCCACTAGAAGCACCCTTATCTTGAGCTGCAAATCAAACTAATTGCAGCAGCAAATGGGTTTTGTCATGTGTATGAAATCTTTAAATGCAATTTAGATCTTAATACTAATGTCTCTCCAAATCTAGGTTCTTCAAATTTTTGTTTTTTTTTTTCCCAAGTTCAGCCAGAACACTCACTTTCATGGCATCCTCTTCAACTAGATTTGGTACTTACCTGGTTTAGGGGAGCTTAATCTTTTTAAGGGGTTTGTAAGTTGCCCACAAACCATTCTGCATAAAACCTTCCTAGAAGGTGAAACATGAAATAAGGGATAAGCTGCCATCAAAGAGGAAGCAAGGTGTAACCATGTGCCCGAGAAACAAAACATCGGGCCACTAAAACCGCTGGGAAGTGACTGCTCAGAACAGAGTGGACACTTGTAAATGTTTGTTTAGTGCATGAATGAATACATAATTGAGTTAATTAATGAACTGGTGATCAATATATTTAGGATTCAAATATTGGCAGCATAGGCTTTAAATAAAAGTTCATAACATTCTAAAGTGTGATGGCCCAACCACACGTCAGCATTAAATTATATCTGAGGGCACTGGTGACTCCTTGTATTGATAAATTATTCTAGTGCTTATGTCGAATTGCTTATTTTTCAAAGTGCTTTCCCATATGCCACTTCCCTTTTGCTTCACCATACAGTTTGTGAGGGTCTCAGAGAAGTATGACTTCTTCATCTTTATATCCCCACCACGATACCTGTCACCTGAGTAGCGTCCAATAAGTAATGATGATAACAACATCCAATAAAAATAATTGACCACTTATTTGATGTTCCCTCCATCTATGTTTCCCATGGGTTGTATTATTCAATCTGTCCAAACACCATCAGAGGGGAATACTCTAGCAATCCCATTTTATAGCTGAAATAGCTATAGCATAAGAAGGTAACCACTTACTAAACCACAGAGCTAGTTAGCAGAAAATCCAAAGTACACACCCTAGTCTACCAATGCATCTACTATTAATTTCTATGAACTACTATTGTAATATTTTCTCTATTTAATGGAGAGAGGGATATAAAAATGCCAAAGCACTATTTTTATTGATCAGAAATCTTCAAGCATTCCTTTAGAATGCTTCAACAAAAACTCTGGAGGCCACTTGTCATTACAATATATTTAAGAGAACATTTTTGTTTTAAAGCAAAAGCATAAATCGTTAACTAAAAGCCACATGTCTTTGTCAGTGTATCTAATTGCAGCTTGGAAATGTTTGGATTAAAGAGTGTAAAGCAGTAATGTGATAGTAAATTCCCATGATGACAAGCTGTCAGTATAAAATTGTTGGATTAGCAAGAGGAGAAAAAAAAATACTCCTTTAGTAACAATCTTTGAAATGGAGCATGGAAAATTGTGCAGCTTAGGAATTAATTATGTCCAAGCTTTCATTCCATTACAATTTTCTAACACTGAAATTTTAGTATACATCTTTAAACTTGTAGAAATTTAAAGACAAACTTGCTTATTTGACACTGACACTTCCTTACAAGCATTCATTTTGTGAGAAGATAAAAAATATTTCACATTAATATAGATTCAGGAGTCATTTGATTAAGAACATCACACATGAATAATGTGATTTCATAGTCCTTCAAAACTATTTTGTATTTTAGATGTTCTTTCAAAATATGTGAACTGTTTATTATTCCCCCTCTTATTTTTTATTTTTGTTTTTTGTTTTTTTAGAAATTTTATTAGGGAACAGTATGTTTTTCCAGGATCCATCCATCAGCTCCAAGTCAAATAGTTGTTTCAATCTAGTTGTGGAGGGCATTTTTCCAGGACCCATCAGGTCTAAGTCAAGTAGTTATCTTCAATTTGGTATTGGAAGGCACAGCTCGTTGGCCCATGTGGGAATCAAACCAGCAACCTTGGTGTTACTATGAGCCTGCACGCTAACCGCCTGAGCTAACTGGCTGCCCCTTATTTCCCTTCTTTTAAGTTACCTTAGACCTAATTTCCCAGAATCAAAACTGCTTTCTTAAAATCCTAAGATTTGGGGTGAGAGTAGGTCTGAAAAATACCATATACTGTGATAATTCTGTCAATACTCAATTAAGAGTTGAATTTTCATTATAGATTTCCTCTGTTGAGAATCATAGTGCCCACCGACATTTGCTTCATTGTATGACTTGTTATCATAGACTATCTGGCCTCTTTGGTCACCTTGTCCCTCATTGTACATTTAAAGGTGGTATTACATTTGGGGCTCATTTTCTTTTGACTGGTGGAATATAAGCAACTTTAATTTGGGAAAAAAAATCAGCCTCAGGTCCTTGTTCCATGTCTCCCTAAGAATTACATCACATTGAAATCTGAGATTGGCTTTTCCTGTCATATTTAACAGAACCTCTAGAGCACATAAAAGATATGGGTGAAGATACTCAATAAGTATGGGTTGAAAGGGCGGGGGTTCCATTGGCAAATGGCAGACAATTGGAAATAAATAATGTGAGACTGCCGTGGCTTACTCCCCTAGCTCCAAATGTCAGGTAGCAGGGTTTGTTTACTGATTCCAGAATTTAAAATATTTAACCTCCATTGTGGAATGGATGATGTATTACTTTGCAAAGCTGTTGTAATGAAGTTTCACAAACTGAGGGGCTTAAGCAACAGAAATTCATCATCTCGCAGTTCTGGAGGCTGTATGTCATACCTCAAGGTGTCAATAAAGCTGGTTCTTTCTGAGAGAGCTGGGCGGAAGCATCGGTCTCTCTCCTAGCATCTGTCACAGCATTCCTTATACATGGTGATCCCCCTCTGTCTTCACAGCATCGTTCCTCTATTCTCCGTCTGTATCCAAATGTCTTTTTTTATAAGGACACCAATCATATTGGATTAGGGGCTCACCCTATTTCAGTATGACCTCATCTTAACTAATTAGATTTACAACAACTATCTTCTCAAATAAGATTACATTCTGAGACACTGGGAGCTAAGATTTCAACCTATGAATTTGAGGGGGACACAATTCAACCCATGACCAATTTTATTTACATAATGTATTCCCTAAAATGGAATCAATTTACATGTAATGGAAGGAAATTTGTGTATAATTTCTATCCATTTGTGTATAATTTGCCTAAGGACATAGGGTGATTTTAGTTGCCTTGTCATCTACATCAATTAACACAGGGAATGTCACAAAACAAGTGCTAAGTAAAGGGTGAATGAATGAGTGTATGACTAATGTATTAGTCTGGTAGGGCTATCATAACAATATACCATATATTGGGTGGCATAAAGAAAATAAATGTATTTTCTCATAGTTCTGAAAGTCCAAGATCAAGGTGTAGGCAGCTTCTGAGGCCTCTCTCCTTAGCTTGCAAACGGTCACCTTTTTGTTGTTTCCTCGCATTGTCATCCCTCTGTCTGTGTTGTGTGTGTGTTAATCTCCTCTTTTTATAAGGACACCAGTCATATTGGATTAGGTTCCACCCTAAAGACTTCATTTTAACTTAACAACACTTTAAAGATCTTATTTCCTAATACACTGACATTCTGAGGTTAGAACTTCAACATATGAATTTTTTCTTGTTGGGGGGGGAGGGCACAGAATGCAGCCCATAACTCTCGATATCAATTATGTTCCTTTAACCAAAAATAACCAAAAAATTCTAAAATACAGTTGAATCAAAGAAAATAAAAATTGATTTATCCCTAATGTGACAATCATTCAGAAGTAGGCAGGCACCCTGAGTAATCAATTGCCTTTGTTATAGAAGGCCGTTGAAACACCTAGGTTCCATCTATCCTGTTGCTTCTCCATCTCTTAAGGTATGATTCTCATCGACATGGCTGAGACTGGCTCACCACCTTGCTTTAACTTTGCCAGGAGCACTTTTGAATATATTATATCATTTTAATACTATTTTAAAGTACTGTAGCATAAAAAGGAAAAAAAATTATGAATCATAGCATAAGTCAGTAAACTATTTGTCTTATTTTCCAAATGGGAAGGTCCAGAATTATTTAATATATTGAGTAAATATAATGTTCTCTCCTTTAATAATTCTTGACAGACCACACAACATATGTTTAAAGCTCTGAACGTATTTTCAAATGGTCATTTGTTGAGTATTGATGCACATGTGAAAAGCCAAATTTCAAATTATAAAATGTTACTCTTCAAGAGAATGAAGATTAAGCAGTTTCTACTCACCCATCCACTTACAACATAAAATCTAGCATCATTCTTTTAGAAATTTAATTTGCTTTACTGGGGAAATGTTAAATTATATTGAAATATGCATATCTTTTAATAGACTGGTAATATTAGACCCCATTTGTCATTAACGTAAGTTCCTCTTTCCATAAGAGATCTGACATTCAACCCCAAGTTAAGGTAAGGTCTGCTGCTGTAACAAATAAATACACAAAAAGAAGCAGGTTTCTCATAAAGTCTAAACAAGTATTTCTGATTAACGAGCAGTTTTCTTTCAAGTAATGCTTTAAGGATTCAGTGTCTTTCCATCTATTGCTTTTTCATCTCCCCAGGATTCAGTTTTTAGCTAAACCTTGCATTTGGGGGGAAGTACAAACCATCCCCATGCTGTTTTACTATTATTTTTTTTATTGAGGTAACATTGGTTAGTAACATTACATAAATTTCAGGTGTACAGCAGTGTAATTTGATATCTGTATACTCTATTGCATGCTCACCACCAAAAGTCTGGTTTTCTTCTGTCACTATGTATTTGACCCCTTTTACCTATTTCTCCCACCCCCGCAACTCCCCTTCCCCTCTGGTAACCACCAATCTGTGTCTGTATCTATGAGTTTTTGTTTTGTTACTTTTTTTTGGTTTTATATTCTACACGTGAGTGAAATCATACAGATTTTGTCCTTTTTCATTAGACTTACATGCTTTTTAACCACTTTTGCTCATGAACATTCTGTTTGCTGAAACTAGCTACATGATCCTTTTTTATGCAAGAGGTGCAGGTAATGTAGATCTTGGCTGAACAGCCACTCCTAGTATTACTCTGCACTGGACAGGGGAGTACACATATTCGATAGAAGTCTAATTGTTTCTGTAACATTTCCTTTCATTGAGCAATGTGATGACCTTGTTCATTTTATTGGAGCTGTTTCTTAGTGTCCAGCATGATGTACATGATTTCTCTAAAAATAAACCAGCAAGTTGTGTCCATAATTTTGTGTAGAGAAACAATTCTAAGTTGAACCATGAGATATTATCTACAAAAAAAATCTTCCTTAGTCAATTATTCAGTTAATATAGTATATTATTCATCTAACTGTTTTAAGCCTGTGATCAATCAGCTCAAATTTGTGGATAAACCAATTGTCAGAATAGTTACCCAAAGCCTCTGGGAATGCATTTAGCCAATGTTCTTATTTGTTATTGTAAAAAAGTTTGCGTGTACCTGTAATACCCAAAGAGAACACTTAGGAAGAAAGTGGAACTTCCAAAATGTAACTATAAAAAATGAAACAGAATTTTTATAGTATTTGGTGATATGATTTTAAATTTTTATAATTACAAATTGTCCCTATGAGAGGAAATTAGTTAGGACATTAAAAAATTGATCTGACATGCATAAAATAAAATGCATTTATGTTGTATTGCAAGATAATGAGGCATAAATGTGAGGGATTTTTTTTTAGGGGCCAAGGGCCAGGTTTTAGTCAATTCTCTGTCACTGTGTCTAGCACAGGGCTTGGAATTGTATAATTTTTCAGTTAAATTATATTGCACGACTAAAATAATAAATGATTTTGGGTGGTGAACACACAATGCGATATACGGAAGATGTATGATGGAATTGTACACTTGAAATCTGTAGATATAATCTTAATAACCAATGTCACTGCAATACATTTAGTAAAATTAAAACAAAAAGAATAAATGAATGAAATGGAAAGAGGCTCCTATAAATGAATGAGTAATCATTCATTGCACTAGGTAAACATACTTTAGTAGTTTTTATTTTCTCACTATTGTTGGGTCGTCGGGAAAGTCATGATGCATTTTTGCATTGAAAAACATAGAAAAATATGTCATGACTGTCCTGATGACCCAATACTTCTCCAGTCCTTTACAATCAATATTTAATATCATAATTTATCATTCCCCTTCTCCTCTGTCTCATAAGTGCACTCTCATTAAAAGCACAAGGTCAGGTCCATAATCAGGGCCTCCTTCCTGGTTTCCTTTGCCCAAAACTTAGGCCGCCACTGTCCTCCTTTCCTTGTATGGCCCCGGCCTCTTTTCCCCAAGTGGTCCTAGGACCAAACTTTAGGGGGTCCCTTCTTTAGGCCTTAGCCCAAGAGGATCCCAGGTCTGGCGAGTCTTCAGAAAGCAGGATATTTCGGCCATGTAACTTTGTGGGAATGACAAAGAAGGAAAGTGCTAGATTCCTGAAGGAGGATTTTAATGGTTGAAGCAACCAAGGAAATTGGGTTCCAGACATTTGGTGTCCAGGGATTAGAAATCAATGCTTGTGGAAGGGACAGGACAGAAGTAGAATTACTCAGAAGGAGAAGTCTAATTATTACAGAATCACAAAGTCTCAACCAACCCCACAGGGCGTTCTGGGGTGTCACAGAAGAGTTGGGGCTTTATACACCCCACAGCTGGTCCTCTGGGCGAGGCAGCTCTCTGCAGCTTAATCAGACCTTGACGCTGCTGACAGCCTGAGGCAGTCCTCAGTGCTGGGGCAAAAGTTCCTTCCTTGATGGAGGATACAGACAGTGGAATCCATGCCCACTGCATAGATCAAAAATAGAATAAAAGGAATCAGCCCCTTGGTTCTTCTATGTTTAATTCAAGCATTCACATCCACGAACCACTAATATTAATATTAATATATACCAGAGTGATAGTCAAAATACCAAACAACTGCTGGCATCTGACTCCAGCCATCAGAACCAACACCAACCGTAGAAAGTCCACCTGGCCATACCAGCAGGAGTGGCCTGAATATCAACACTCCTACAGCAGTGTTCCCGTGGCAACTGCGAGGGTAAATTTCTTTGAATACCCAGTATTAGGAAAAAAGTTTGTATTGGAAAAGAAAAAGTTTGGTTAACTGAGCTTATCAAAAGATTAATAAAAGCCTTTCTATATTTAAAATTATGAATATAATTGAGAACTATGGTTGGACTCCATGAGGGCTTGGCAAATGACAGGCATTGTTCTCAACCCTTCAATTATCTCATTTCATACCCCTCGTGCTATGAAACAGGTAGCATTATGGTTCCATTTGCGGGTGAGGAAAGGTTAGAAGGAATAAGTGATATGCTCATGGAAAAAACTAATATCCTATAAAGCAGGGTTAGGAACCCATATTTATCCCATTCTGGAGCTTGACATCAGTGACTGCTGGCTGCTCGTTTAATTTGTGACGTTCACAGGTTTATCGGCTCTTGTGTCCATCGCTTGCAGAAGAGATGCGGTTGTGAACAATGAGGATATGGTCCCTTCTTGTTCAGCTGGGTCTCTTCTTCCCCTGTTATTCTGGGCCACCAACCTTTAGACTCACCACATGCTGTTTCCTGATTGGCCATTGAAAGTTTGCTTCGTTCCTCTTTACTACCTTGCTCAATCCTAATTATTCAGAGAGAAGAAAGCCAGACAATCTAAGTAGGCTTTTTTTTTACTCAGTTCATTGAATTGTGCCCTAAGATATATACCTACCAAGTACTCACTGTCTCTATGCATACTTTTATCTCTTTTCCATTCTTTAGTTTGTCTTTTCAAGGTTTGTGAATATAAAATATTATTACAATAAGTTTAAATAGCATGCAATGCCTGAAGCTCTTTAACGTTTCCTTTCTTGTTTGGAAATCAATGTGACATTTCTAAAACATGCCACTGAATGAGCTACAGATAACCAACGGGATACAATAATGAGAACCTCAGTTTCTAACAACTTCATAGTTTTTAGCTGTTATCATTGCAATTCTTATCCAGTGCTTTCCAAACAATGGATTGAAACACATTAGTAAGTCATGAGAATTTTTCAGTGAAATACAGCCTAAGAGAGCTAATAAAANGTTTAGTTGGATGATGTGGTGTGTATATGATAATTATGTAATACAGGCAATTAGAGTTCAGGACAGAATAATGCATAACCCTATTAGGTTGCTTGATCAATGGTAGCTGGAGTCATTATAAAAGGCTCCCCAGAGCAGGTGGTGTTTAAAGCAAACATGGATGTGGAAGTACAGTTATCTTAGTTAGTGAGGAAGAGGTCACAAAACCTACACATGGGAAATAAGAAAAGGTACCAAGGCCAAAGCTGGTATGCTCTGGAGGGGTGCAGAGCACATGGGGAAGGCCAATAAGAGTAGGATGTCTATTCATGATAGAAATTAGGGGGAATGAGATGCAAACAGACGCGGTGCACTTCCTAAGTTTGTGGTGAAGACACAATTGGCACGTGATCCTAGAGAGCCTGGAAAACCCACCAAGAGACAGACCGCGATGCTGATGTTAGAGAGGAACTAATTAATTTTCCCTCTATCTTTCTTAGCTGAGATGCCTGTAATAAGAGGTAGATTCATAAACACAAGCTTATTAATATATATATACCTCATACATACAAGGGAGATACCCAGAGAAAATGAGTAGCTCAAAGAGGCAGCTTAGAGCTCTGGCTGATATAGCATCTTCAGCAAAGAACAATACTTTTGTGGGAAAATGACAGACAAGGAAAGCAGGGCCAAGCATCCAAGGGCAGAGACAAAGTCTAGGTAGTACAGTTTGTTTTACGGATTTCTCTGGTGCAAACTCCTGTCTGATAGAGTCAAATGAATGTTTGTCCTTTCTAGTAGAAAGGGGAAGAGGGGTATCTTTGAAAATTTAGGTATTGTTTTTAGGCAAACAGGAGGTGGACAGAGAGCTTTTCCTGTATCTGCTTCTTCTCAGTTGCCTTCAGCTCAANAGCCTTTCTATATTTAAAATTATGAATATAATTGAGAACTATGGTTGGACTCCATGAGGGCTTGGCAAATGACAGGCATTGTTCTCAACCCTTCAATTATCTCATTTCATACCCCTCGTGCTATGAAACAGGTAGCATTATGGTTCCATTTGCGGGTGAGGAAAGGTTAGAAGGAATAAGTGATATGCTCATGGAAAAACTAATATCCTATAAAGCAGGGTTAGGAACCCATATTTATCCAACTCTGGAGCTTGACATCAGTGACTGCTGGCTGCTCGTTTAATTTGTGACGTTCACAGGTTTATCGGCCCTTGTGTCCATCGCTTGCAGAAGAGATGCGGTTGTGAACCATGAGGATATGTTCCCTTCTTGTTCAGCTGGGTCTCTTCTTCCCCTGTTATTCTGGGCCACCAACCTTTAGACTCACCACATGCTGTTTCCTGATTGGCCATTTTTTTTTTACTCAGTTCATTGAATTGTACCCTAAGATATATACCTACCAAGTACTGACTGTCTCTATGCATACTTTTATCTCTTTTCCATTCTTTAACTTGTCTTTTCAAGGTTGGTGAATATAAAATATTATTACAATAAGTTTAAATAGCATGCAATGCCTGAAGCTCTTTAACATTTCCTTTCTTGTTTGGAAATCAATGTGACATTTCTAAAACATGCCATTGAATGAGCTACAGATAACCAACTAGATACAATAATGAGAACCTCAGTTTCTAACAACTTCATAGTTTTTAGCTGTTATCATTGCAATTCTTATCCAGTGCTTTCCAAACAATGGATTGAAACACATTAGTAAGTCATGAGAATTTTTCAGTGAAATACAGCCTAAGAGAGCTAATAAAACAGGTCATTCTCACTTCCAAGATAACCACTAGCTATGCGTTATTTTTGAAACATTTAAAAAGAAGTTAAAGTTAATTTCAACCTTGTAGCAAAAGTCTCTTTCAAATGGAGATACTATTGTTCAGCTCTTACTGAGTATGATTTCAAGAAACAATGGTTAATCCTTCCTTTCTTTTTGATGAAAAATGGATTTAAGTCTATATTCACTCTTTGGGAAAAAATTTGAAGAGATCAAATAAGGTTTAAAAGTATTGTGTTGAGATTTTGGGGGAGAAAATAATTGTTATAGCTACATTTTCTGCTAACAAAGTCTTCCTTCATCAATGATGAACTATGAAAGGTATTGCAACTGCTTTTTAAAATAAATGCCAAAATAAAAGTGATTGAAAATCTACTTCAAAGCAGAACTATGTGCTTCTTTTGAATCACTAAGAACATTCTACGTGGAGGATGGCAGTGTAGACAAATAGTGTACAAAGTTGTCATTGGTTCCTAAGTGGTTGCCCACACAGATGCCTGATAATAATAGCAGCAGCTGTACTGTGAAATGGAGGGACATACTGTTAACAATGTAAAACTAATGACATGTGGAAATGAATAGCCAAACAATAAATATTTCTAAATATCCACCATGTATAAATCACTCTTTAGATACTGTAGTCAGCTTGGGGTGGTATAACCAACATTTATTACTCACAGTTTTAGTGGAAACTCTGAGATCAGGGTGCTAATATGGCCATGTTTGATGACATGCCTAGTCCTACTTCCAGATGGCTGCACTCTTGCTGTCTTAGAGAGAGAGAGAGAGAGAAGAGGAGGGGAGGGGAGGGGAGAGGGGGAGAGGGGACGGGAGGAGAGGAGAGGAGAGGAGAGGAGGAACAAACTAAGGCAAGCTTTGTGGTGTCTTCTTATCAGGGTACTGACCCATAATGACTAGTGCATCCTTATTTGAACCTAATTACTTTCAAAGGCCCCACATCCCATAACCATCACCTTGGGGATTAGCGCTTCAACATAGGAATTTTGAGGAGACACAAACATTCAGTCCATAACACTATGTCAGTACAAAAAGCTCTCAAAGTATTGAGCTCTCTCTCGATGGTTTATCACAACCCTCTGATGAATCGATGTGTGTTAGATGCAGATGTAAGGGGAGCTCCGCAAGGGCAGAGAGAGGACCATTCCCTGGCTTCGTCTTCAGTGCCACGTGCAATAACACAGAGGATGAAATAGGTATGGTGGGTGAATGGATGAATCATGAAGACAGATGATGAGATGGATGCATGGCCATTCAAAAGTAACAGCAACATCAAAATGAATATCTCAACCGCAAGAATATGACACTCATATATGAGGTAGACACAATGTATTTAATATTCTGGAAGGAAAAGGCTTCAGCATGGAGGTAGTTAACCTGGGCATGGTAAAAAAAATGGGATAGTGAAGAGGAAGAATTAACTGAGTAGAGTTTGTAAAACTAAGCCAGAAACAGGAAATTTCAAGGTGTTTTCTGGGGATACTGAATAGTCCAAATTAAGTACAAAGATGGAAGGAAATAATTGAGGAG
>NW_017732007.1:44951-50706 GCF_001890085.2 Hipposideros armiger | reverse complement strand
CCTGTCATATAGGGGATTCTCAATAGAAGGTAGCTATAATTATAATTAATGTTGTAGACATGACATCTATGGGATTATGTTAATCGTTGAATGGTAGGCACAGTGGATGATGCCAAGATCCATGACATTGTCCTCATTTATATTCTCAAAGTCTTGCTGGGAGAAGACAAAACATCATGAAGAGGTGAACTAATATGCTGACAAGAAAAGCTTAAATATAAAAGATGCCACAATGCACTAAATTTAGTATGATAGAGATGTCATTGAGAAGATAATCTAGTTTAAAATCACTAGAATTTTTGTTTCAAATTTATTATTAATAATTACCCACGTAGATACTTTCATAGATAAAGTGGCAGTTGTAAGAGTGTGCTTCTTATGTTTTGTTCTATAGGGCTCATCTTCTTATCGTAGCAGGGTGCAATAGATCTCATCTTAAAACAGGCTTTAGTAAAAAAAAAAAGAAAGAAAAAATATATATACGTATATTATATATATATGTATATATATATACATATATATATACATATATATATATATATGTATATATATATATATAATTGATCTTTACTAAATTAGTCAGTAACTCCATCAAAGATCTCTCCTTTTTCAAACAGAATATTTCCTGACTTGATTTAAAGTCTAGATCCTATCTCCTTCTACTCCACTCTGAGTTTAAAGCTTAAAAAAAAATGTAAACGCATAAAGAACTAGCATCCCACAGCCAGAACAAAAATCAGGTAGGGAATAAGAATCCATATTTTATGATGTGTTACAGCCAAATAGCAAGGATCCAAGAAATGCTAGTGGTTCAGCCCTTCTGTCTATGGTGCCCAGGGCTCTGTTCCCTTGCTCCACTAGATCTACTTTGGAATTTTTCAATATGCCCAGTCACCTCCTATTCATGAGTCTCTTCATCCCTTGGTTTACACTGAACTGCAGTGTTTTCTTCCTCGACATCTGCTTAAATGCCCACCACTTCACAGTCATTGGAAAATATCCAGCAATGTAGTACAGCACAAAACAAAGGCAATCACCATCTGAGTTGATCAAATTACTCAGATAATCTATCACTCATTTCTAGAGTATTTCAGTACTCACATAATGATATGCCTGGCACATGGAAAGGGCTTCATAAATAGCAGACATTATTTCTATTTGAAAGGCAAATTCTGTTTTTACTTCTTTATTCATGTTTTCCCCTTCGGGTTTCTCTGTTCATGTTTCCTTGATTACATTTNTTTTTTTGCCTTGTAGCCAGAGACATTGTTTTGAGATGGGGAGGAACAATTTTCTTCCCAATTATTTTATATTAATTTAAATTAAAATGTAATTATGACCATCTGCTGCAAATATTTTCTGATGTTTAAAGGAGATTCTCAAGTAGTACCACCATAATCCAATCCTTTTGTAATATATTAGATTGTGTAGTATTGTCAAATGGCTTGAAAGTCAAAAAAACATAGGACATTCCCTTAAATAATTACACCCAGCTTTGTATGACATTGCCAATTTTATTTTCATTTATTTACTTTTATGCACAAATATTAGTTTTTTCTAGTTACCTCAGGTGGGTAACCACAACTTGGAGATAAATCACAGAGGGTGTCTGTCCTTAAGTGTTGCACAGCTAAGAGGAACAGAAATGTTTTTAGACAAATGACTGTATTAGAGCACCTACTGCCTCCTCTGGTTGCTGGATAAGTGAGTATGTCAGGATGTGTTTTGAGATGAATGGAGTTCGGTAATAAAGTACGCTCACAAGTGAATTTTAAAGAATAATTGCTAATGCGAGTGATTAGCTTTTTAAAAACTGTAATCTATTACCATCCTTTTGACAGCATCACTCTCATTCACTTATGTTTCAAATTGTTTCCTTGGGTAGAAGATAGAAGTGGGAGTGAATGACCAGGGTCCCCTGAGAGTATGCATGTGGAATGTGTTGTCACATGGTGAGCATGTCCTGCAGGTCACAGCAAATAAATAATAAATACAGTCAGCCCTCTGTATCTTCAGGTTCCACATCTGAGGAGTCAACCAACCATGGATCAAAAATATTTGGGAAAAAAAAATACTACAATGTTGCTGACATGTACTATGTAGTTAAGCCTACCATGATTGCATCTACACTGAACATCACAGACTTCTTTTTCTTCTCCTTATTTTCTAAACAATACATTAAAACAACTATTTACATAGCATTGACATTGTATTAGATATTATAAGTAATCTAGAGATAAATTAAAACATACAGAAGGATGTGCATAGGTTATATGCAAATACTATGCTAATTTATATAAGGGACTTGAGCATCTGTGGATTTTGGTATCCACTGGGGTGTGTGTCTTTGAACCAATCCCCTGTAGAGACTGAGGGACAATTGTATGCAGAAGTAATCAGATGTCCAGAGTGCTATGAGAGATGCACCACATACAGAGCCCTTAGTTCTCAAAGTCAGACCAGAGAGAAGGTAATGATTTGACACAAAAGAAACATCTGTACATTAATATGAAAAGTTAGAAGCTTTTTAAAACATTGAGCCCTAGGTCCTGAGAGATAATGCATGCATTGGGGCTTAGGCTGTAGGTTTGGGGTTTAACAGACAGGAGTTAATCATCAGGAAGGATTAGCTCAATTAACCAACCAACCAAAACCAGTGGTTTAAAAAAGTGAATTATCATTATTACGTATTATGGTTGACCCTTGAATAATTGGGGAGTTTGAGGCACCGACCTCCCCCTGCCCAGTAAAAATTCTGTGTATAACTTTTGATTCCCCCAAAACTTAACTACTAATAGTCTACTGTTGACTGGAAGCTTTACTGATAACATGAACAGTCGATTAACACATAGTTTGTATGTTATATGTAATATATGTTACATTTTTACAATAAAGTAAGCTAAAGAAAATAAAATATTCTTGGACCGGCCGAGTGGCTCAGTTGGCTAAGAGCTCGCTTAAGAGTTTGAGCTCTGAGCAACAGCGGTTTGATGCCTGGCCTGAGCTGAGCAGCTGCTGAGCTGCCAACAGGTGGCAGGATGGCTCAGCTAAAAAAAAAGAAAACAAAAAAGAAAATATTCTTAAGAAAATAATAAGAAAGAGAAAATACATTTCCAGTATTTATTGAAAAAAAATCTGCATATAAGGAGACCAGCACAGTTCAAGCCCATGTTGTTGAAGGATCAACTGTATTTCATCAGTCAAGGGGTTAGGACAGGGATGGTGTCCCTGTTCCGCAATGTCTGTGACCTCAGCTGAGATAACCAGAGGGGATAAAAGAGTTAGGGGGCTATCTGGACATCCTTCTTTCTTCCTTTCTTCCTTCCTTTATCCCGCCTTCCCTCCCTCCNTCTCTCTCTCTCTCTCTCTCTCTCTCTCTCTCTCTCTCTCTCTCTCTCTCTCTCACCATGAGCCTTAACTCTTCTAGCTTAGAAGTTTGCTGCTGTCCTGGCAACTCACAAGTGGCAGTGTGAAGTCACCAATGATCAGAGATCTGAATGAGACTCTGCTGCAAGTCAACAAAAGACTCTATTAAGACTGAGGGAGAGAGTGGGGATAAAGGAAGTGTAACAACTTGAAGAGCTTAAGACTTTTCACTGAAGGCATACCACCGAACTTACGCCAAGGGATGGGGAGTTATAATGAATGTCCCAAAAGGATGGATTCTGTGGTCTCTCTTTTGGTCATCAATTATGTTTCAAGAAATGTTTCTGCATACTTCCTAGAAATGTTAAATGCTGCCAATTCACAGCATTTAAAAATATATTTTCTCAGTGGTCTGGAAGCAATAGAACTTCTCCAATTCCGTGGGGCAGGTTCTCTCTGAGCATTTTACAATAGTCATGGGCCCTAATCCCAGAAAAATGTATACACGATTTTGCATATAATTTCAGAAGTTTCAGGGGATTGTTGGGGAGACTCTTCATTGGCATTGTGAGTGTGTGTACATATTCTAGATTAAAAACATTTTGTTCAAGGATGTTATCAAAGGAAAATGTAAATGTTAAACTGAGGGAATTTGGAATTCTCAGCAAAGGGCACAAGACTGCATGTCAAACACTTTTGTAAAATAGTGAGATTTATCTAAAATGCAAGAATCGTGGATGGAAGGAGATACAATGACTGTTTGATACCCTTGGATGGAAACAGGGGAAGTAGGAAGGAGAAAATCGCAATAAGAGACACGAGGAAATGGAATCTGACTGGAGTTCCCTCTATTTTCAAACCCCTGTGNTCAGTCCTCAGTGGACTCAAGAGGAGAGCATCAAAGAAAACCAAAAGAGTTGTCACTAATTTTTGGCTATGATTCTTTCAATGGCATGAGTTTTGTTATACTTGTGGAATCAGAGCTTTGGGCAATAAGTAAAAGCTAGTGAAGAATGGAAGAAAGGACATATTTTGAAACAAAGCAGATCATGGAGATTAGGAGTCATTTAAAATGTTCTGGGGTTTTTCCACTCAAAGTGCGGTCCATGGACCAGCAGCATTATTGTCACCTGGGAACTTGTTAGAAATGCAGAATCTTAGCCTCCCTCCCCCAGACCTAATTAGTCTGCATTGTATCAAGATCGCCCAGGGAATTGGTGTGCCCATTAAAATTTGACAACCACTGTGCTAGGACACACAAGCATTCACCATGAACTTCAAAAACCCTTCAGTAGAGAGAGGAAGTGTTATGCACTGAGGGACCATTCAAGGAGGACAGCTTTACACAATGTTTGGGAAACTATAACTCAGCTGTGTGGCTTGCCCAAAGTCATAAGGTTGGAAGTGATGGAGCCGGGATGTGAACGTAGGTCTGAATCCTCCGTTGATGGTTCCCCTATATCACACTGAAAGAAGAATTTCATTGGTAATCTCTGAGAACAGGATTCTCTCTCTCTGCTTGGAAATTTAGATGTTGAAGCTACTGTGCCTGCCTTAAACTTTGTAAACATTTTTACTTCTGAGTCTTAAAGTAATGCCTATTCAATAACAATTGAAAAAAGGAAACCAAAAAATATTTTTAAAATACAATCCCTTCTATTCTCTCTTTATAAATACAGTAGAGCTTCATTCTTCAAAGATTCCACATTTCCATATCCAACTACTAGCTAAAGTTTATTTATAACCCCCAAATTCATACTCATGGCATTTCTGTGGTCATTGCAGACATCCACAGAGCAGCAAAAAATTGGAGTCACCGGATGTACACATTCCCAGCTGAGGCAAAACATGGCAGTGCTCTGCCTACTCATTTCACTCTCACACTATAAACCAGTGGCATTTTACCATCTATTTAGTCCCATGTTCATGTTTTTATGCTTTTGTTTGGTGATTTCACTCTTTAAGACGGTCCCCATGCATAGTGCTGAAGTGCCACTTAGTTGTCCTATGCTTAAGAAGGCTGTAAGTTGCCTTATGGGAAAAAATATATGTGTGTTAGATAAGCTTTGTTCAGATAAGTTATAGTTTTGTTGGCTGTGAAGTCAATGTTAATGAATCAAAAATATACATTTAATAAGGTAACCTTAAACAGAAATACACAGGAAACAAGGTTATGTGTTGATCAGTTGATGAAAACCTTGTGACCAAAGGCTCGCAGGAACTTAACCCTATATTTCCCCAAGAGCGATGGTTCAATACTCACTAATTCAGTGTTGGCCAACAATTTTATAGAACATAACTACTGCAAGTAATGACAATTGATTAGATATACATTTTTTTGTTATTAAAAATGTATACAATGTCATGTTATCTTTCTGTGCTTTTTTAC
>NW_017732007.1:40537-43198 GCF_001890085.2 Hipposideros armiger | reverse complement strand
TTGCTGTGGGGATATGTGGGGGGCCAGCCAGTCTGCATTCCTTTCAACAGGATGAAAGGATGGAATGCAGATACAGCATATTTAGGAGGTAATTATTGGTGAGAAAACTGAACAGTTGAGATCATTTGCTGGGGAATTCAATGAAGAATCCTGCAAAAGTGATACGGAAAAAGAATGTTGGGGAGAGAAGAGTGAGCAGAATGAGCAGAAAGAAAGCTGGGAACTGTCCCTTCCAGGGGAAAGTGTGAATTCTGGGAGAGATTATAAGGGTTGTCCAGCTGTGGATGGCACCAGTCATAAAGTTTTCAGCAGATTTCGAGGTGGTCCCAACTGCCAGGACCCTGGCGCAGAATTTCTACTCCACAATTATATGACATGTAATTGATCTAACTCTCCTGTATTCCTAATCCATCCATTGAAAGCCAATGGCATGTTCTTTGAAGTTTTAATAAGTGATTTGGACAACGTAGTACAGTGATGAGAAACAGTGACTTCTGTGTCCCATGGACCTGAGTTCTGACTTTTTTCAACAAATTTCCCTTTCTGTGCCTCAGTTTCCTCCTATGCACATGAGGATCAAGTGACATTATGCATGCAAAACACTTGGCACAGTACTTGATACATAAATGGTTATTTTTGATATTATTTATCTGAAAAAAAATGCCAAGTTTCTCACATATATTAGGCTTTCAGAAAAACATTGTTTCTGTTTTCTTCCTTGACTCTGTATTTTAAAAAAAAGAGTAAAGCACACCTTTAAAAAAAAAACATTGCTTATCCCAGTATCATGATCTATTTATGTTCTTTTATTTGAACAGAATTAGTTAAATAAAAGTCTTTTTCCACATTATGTGAATCTGAAGGTGACAGAAACTGACCTGCTGTCACAGGCAAGATAAGTTTCTTTCTTGACAGTTTGGCTATGTCCTGGTGCTTAGAAGCACCTCCAGTAACTGCTTCTAAATAATCTCCGCAAAGTAACAGAGTAGAGAAATACAGTGAATGTTCCTCCAGGTAGCCTAGTAAAGCCTGAGCAAGAGCTGAATTAATTTGTCTAGTGGTTTTCTCCACTATTATAATGAATTTATGTTATGTAGAACTCTTATTTCTCCTCTGAAGGAAAGAACTTCCACCTCCCCTTTCTGGGTTCCAGAGTGTTTGTTTGTTTGTTTGTTTGTTTGTTTGTTTGTTTGTTTGTTTTCCCTCCCAAACAAAATTGTAGCATTAGAGGTCACATTCTGACCCTGCTTGTAGAATCACAGAGAAACACAGGACATATTCAAGGCTCTCACATTCCCATCTCACAGATGTGGAAACTGAGGCCTCCAGCAGCCAGTCCAAATGTGTCCTAAGGAGGGAGGCAGGGAAGGAGAATACTGTTGACTGAGCAT
Organism: Hipposideros armiger; assembly: GCF_001890085.2. Classification (NCBI taxonomy): domain Eukaryota; kingdom Metazoa; phylum Chordata; class Mammalia; order Chiroptera; family Hipposideridae; genus Hipposideros; species Hipposideros armiger. The sequence continues at coordinate 41,807 of NW_017732007.1, read as the reverse complement.
CTGGCCTGACACAGCATTGTGCCGGTTGTTTGCACAGGGGTCATGCAATCCAATTCTTACCCCTGCCCCCAGACATAGTTAAGAATTTTGTGTGTATTTTATAGCTAAGGGCACAGCAGCAGGTGGCAGGGCTGACATCAAACCCACTCCTGATCCCCACTTCTACTTTATGCTGATTCCATCCTGGAGGCTGTGGGCTGCCATATCCACAGTATGTTGCATTTAGATAAATATTTGCCTCCAGATATTTATAGCGCGCTGTCTAGGCTGCCATGTTTTCTCCAAAGTGCTTTTCTTCCTACTTACTGTGCAGACCAAAAAGCATAGTTTTTGTTTTGTTTTTTTTCATCACCAAAAGATCATTTCTAGCTTCTTTTCATTTCCCTCGAATGCATTCCGGTCTGCTGGCAGTGAAATTGTGGGCAGCAGCAAATAGAGGAAGCAAACTTTTTGTGTGTGTCTTTCTCAGTTCTAGAGATTTTGAAATAGGACTAGTAGCTGCTTTGAGAAGCCCCTTCTTCTGTCTGGCTTGCTCCAGAATCCAGATTGCATTACTTTAATTTGAAATTGCTTTTCATGGCTAGTTTTCTGAAACATGAAGCTAAACCCCTAGATTTGAGACCACTTGAGAAACGTCTCAAAGAACATGTCATTGAGCAAGGAAACACAGAAGGTACACATGATAACTGGCCAGTTATTCATGAAATATGCAAGCCCAGTGAAAAGTGAATGAAACTGTTCAACAAGGTATCTAGAATGCTCCAAATGTTCACATGCACTATCTGAAATCCTCTGTGTCTCACTATACAACAGTGTAGTGAGATTCTATTTTATTGATTCTATTTTCTATCAGCAGATGTGTATCTACAGTATCTGAAATCCTTGTTACAACACTGAAGGGTAGAAGCTATAAGAGTATCGGGGGTTAAAAGTTAAGGAAAATCAGCAGAGAAAAGAAAGGAGTATAGAATATGGACCAGTCTGTTTTTATATGGTAATTTTTATGTTCTTGAAAACTCAGTTCTATTTCAAGTTTTAAAAAAAATGCATTTATCTTATCATGTGAGGAAAGTTAACCAAAATGTAGGTAAAAGGGGAAATAGTTATTTTTCTAAATGAAAAAGAGCTCCGTATATTTTTGTAGAAGGCGTTTGAAAGCCTCTCTAGTCATTTCCATGTACACACTTGTAACCCTGTTTGTGTTCGTCAGGCGTCTGAGCTCTCATTCATTAGTCCTTGCTAACTGGTAATATTGAGTTTGTTAAAGCTA
>NW_017732007.1:35786-38047 GCF_001890085.2 Hipposideros armiger | reverse complement strand
GTTCTCCTTCCATCACCATATATTTGATCCCCTTTACAGTCTTCTACCATCCCCCTCCCCCCTTACCCTCTGGTAACCACTAAACTGTTGTCTGTGTCTATGAGTTTCTGTTTCTTTATTTGTTTGTCTTGTTCCTTTGTTGCTTTCAGTTTTATATCCATATATGAGTGAAGTCATATGGTTTTCGACTTTTTCTGTCTCAAGATCCATCCATGTTGTCGCAAATGGCACTATTTCATATTTTCTTATGGGAGAGTAGCATTCCGTTGTGTATATTGATAGGTAGCTTTATCGATCTGTTGTTTGCAATGATTTCTGTCTAGCAAAGACCACGTTACAGTGAACAACTTCTAACTCAATTACTTTATTTTTCAGAGTAGGCATGAAACAACTCACATAGCAATTTTTAAGACTTTTTTTTGCTTTCAATACTAAGACATATACTTGATATTATTTTTCAGCAAGCATAAAATATAAACCTGTGCTTATCTTTTCCTTCTCAGATGATGCCCTTTTGGTAAGAATTTAGCATTTGCATCAAGCCTAGTGTGCAAAAGCAATGTACCTTCAAGTGCATTTATTCCCCAAGTAGCATTTGCACATTTCATATGCCTTGTCTATGCTGAGCATAAAATATAATAAAAGAGTAAGAATGGGGTTCAACAGGCACATACCTCTAACCCTAATAGCTCTGTGATATTGTCAGGTGAATTAAAACCTCTGAACCTCAGTTCCTTCCTAGAATTGTTGTACAGACTAAATATACAGTATAGATAAAAGGCATATCGCATGTAATACAGTCCATGTAAAAGGCATAGCATATGTAATGCAATGTATGCAAGAGGTGTAGCATATGTAATAGAGTATATTCAAAAGGCACAGCACAGCATGTCCCGAGCAGACCCTGAGACAAGGATTCCCAGGCAAGTGATTCATTAAAGAAGTGCTTCTAGGAGAAAGGAAGAAGGGAGTGGGGAAAGGAAGACTGGGAAGGGGAAGAACCCAAGCAAGGATATGATTTCAGGCAGAATCCCAGTCTCAGTGATCCTGTAGAGAGGAGCCATGTGATTCATGATGCTTCAGAGTTTGCCAAGACTTAAGGCAACAGAGCAGGGCCTCCATCTTGCCTCATTGATCAATCTGGCTACAGGATACAGTGGAGCCATAAACTCTTAGGCACTTTCCACTCTCTGCCCCTGTGCACACAGGAGCTCCAGTAACTTCAAGGCCATCCTCCCAGGTTGAGTCACAGATATAGACAATTAGATTAAGCAAAAGCTTACCAAAGCAGTAAAGGGGACTAGAAGCAGGTAGCAGGGCCCTGAGAGGATCTAGGCAGAGCACCAATAGTATTCACTACAATAATACATCATTAAGTCTCAATAAATATTAGATCCCTTCCCTCCCTCCCCTAAACAGTCACCTCTATCATACATACTAGNCAGGACCCTTAAGTAAGTCTATCTAGGGCTACAAGACATTTTCTGCTACTCTCTCTGGAAGCTTGTTTATGCAGATGTATCTGTCCCATGACTGCCCCTTCAAGCTTCACCCTCAGTCTTGTAGAGTTGGTTAACCTGCCTCAATTCACACACACAGACATGGGGATGATGACCTAGAGAATTTGCTATGGCCTGTGCATGTTACAACCTCTTCTATTTTGGACCACAGAGCCCAAGGGTGCATCTTATGGGATGCGTCTCATCTTAATGGTGTGTCCAGTTGAGCTCCAACTGGAGGTGCATGGCTTTGAATTGCAGCTCTTTCATGTACTGAAATGATCAAGTTATCAGTCTCTCAGACATCTGCCAAGTGGAAAGTTAATAGCACTTTCTTCATAAAGAGGATGCTTGTAAAATGATTAGCATTGAGTGTGCATTAGTTCAGTCTGCATACATGTGACTAATGTTTAGAGATTAGCACCCTATTTTCTGAAAGCTGCTTTCCTTGTAAGCAGTCCCTCCAACTGAGTGGTAGGACTTTAGAACTTTCGCCTTCCATCTCCCCACACGCACACACATTGCTGCCACTTGGTATTGGTAAAGGGATTTGAAAGCCTTCAATGGAAGGTAAAGTGGGCAGTATCTGTGTGTCTGACCTGGAAGCTCTAGGAAAGTGGGAGAAGAAGGCCATTCCAAACAGCATGTCTTCACGATACTGTTGGCAGTGCTTTTCATATGATTCATAAATGGCTCTGCGGCTGTGGCATCTCTGAGTTCCCCAAGTACTAAAGGTGATAAAGAAAAAAAGCAAAAGATAAT
>NW_017732007.1:32475-33436 GCF_001890085.2 Hipposideros armiger | reverse complement strand
TTTCCTTTTATAGAAGGATTCAATATAGAAAGTCTATAATGATGGTCTCAATTATGTATTCAGGAAAATTTTGTTGAGTTCCTACCATACCTGATATATATGTGATGCTAACATCTTTGTTTTTTTTTTCTGTATTCCATTCTAATACTTTCCTGCTTCTCACTCTCTTCTCTGACTCTGTCCTTATTTAGGAGAATCTCAGCTATACAGATGGAGAGAAATCTAAAAGGCAGGCTAGGAAACAGCATACCGCATTTCTCCGTAGGGTTGGGATAGGATAGGCCAATAGATATTAGCTAAAGGTTTCCTTTTGTTCCCAAAGGGCTGAGTTCTCAATAAACACAGGTCTGCTAGACTTTTGAAGAGTTTACTTGTTAAGGATGGTCAAAACCCTCAACCTGATGGCTATTCCTTGTGAATGGAAAACTTATGGAGTGCTTTCCACTCCTCTTGAAAGTTAGCTGTAAAATTTACCAAGAACTAACAAGTTTTTACTTGTTGGATGGAGATTGGGAGACATTGGGAGGGACATGGAAAGAGAAGAGCTCTCTGTTAGAATGTGTCAAAGCCTATTTGTAGAAAATTTTAAATCTAAGATTTAGAAGACATTGACATTGCTGCTGCCTACTAGTTTAAGATGGATTTTCTTTAGTTTTAAAAACTATTAGTAGCAGAAAATGTTCTTCAAAGGAAAGCATTCTAAATATCCACTATGTATAAAACGGGGGAAACAGGGCTTCTCCAGTTCAAGGAGGGGGCAGGAGAGAAGGACAGCTTGCTCTGGTCCCGCCTCCAATTCTCGCTAACAGGTGGGTAGGTGGGGCTCCAAGGAGGTTGTTTACTCAAACCCTCACTTCATGGAAAAATCTCTAAACGGCATCACTGATGGATGATTATTCAATTTCTGTTTGATTATATCTAATGACAAGGAACTCATTGCCTCACAAGGGAACCTATTTCA
>NW_017732007.1:23528-26729 GCF_001890085.2 Hipposideros armiger | reverse complement strand
TGTATATGTGTTATTTATGCATCAAAAACAATCAGACTTTCTTGCTTTGATTATCTAATTCCAGGTTTAAGTTCCTCTGGATTTTCATCTCATGCTGGGGGATGTCAAAGTCAATACAAAGGGATTACTTCATATGTAATCAAAGTAGTCAAAATTATCTTTAAAAATCATTTAATTATTAACCTCCTACCCAACAATATTATATGTCTTTGTTGTTCTGTACCAAGAGATTTTAAAAATAGCATGAAAGGAAGTGGTTGCATTTGTCTAGGAGCTATGAAATATGAAAATTGGGGTTAGTATGTTTATTTTTGAGATGCCTGTACAGGGTGAATATTCATAGTTTAGGTTCATATACGATGCAGTTTTACCAAGTATGGGTTTGTGTTTTATTCTCCACTGGAAACACGGAGTGGCTGAGAAGATGGGAATGTCAAATGAAGTTATTCTAAGCAGCTTACCTGCATTTGAAAGGCTTAGCAGGTCTTTTCTGTAGTGATTCCACATTCTTGACAGACTCAAATAATTCAGTCCTCAAGATGACAAGCTGGGAACTCTCTCTTCCAGAACCTTTATGGCTTTGCCACTCAATCATGCTAGTCATTTTATTAATTTTGAATTAACTACATTCACTTAATCTTTTCATAACTATCTGAAGGAACGAAGCATGATCATAGTTTTCAATTTTCAGTTACCGTCTAGTCTTAGTAATAAAAATAATGCAATCAAAGTTTGAAAAGTGCTTAATTTTCCTAGCAGATTACTGAAGAAATCTTTTTTAAAAAGCAAGCTCGTATCTGAAGGATGATAGACTGATGATGCTATCAAGTACCTATGGGGGAGAAAAAAAAAACTTCTATGTGCATTCGGAAGATCATGTCCTCTTTGGGTGGGTTAGTCATTAACAGTTTGGCAAATCTGGGGTGCCCAGTGCTCTTACCTACCCATAAACAGAAGAGGGGGTACTATCTCAAACATTCTGTCTTCCAAATCGAGTCCACATGCTGATTAAAAGGCCCGGCATCTCGCTCTATTGTTACTTTGATAATTAATGTTGATGGGTGGCGCGAGGAGCAGCCTCAGATGGTGATGGGAGGAACTAATGGATGTCGGGTGAATGTGGGCATTCCGAGAGGACAATATCCAGAGGCACTTGCAGTTCATTTAGAGAATATGATAGAAAGCATGTTCTTTTGAGAGTAATCGAGGAAGTAGAAGCAACACAGCAGAGCCTGAGGTCTGAACCTCAGCACTGGCCAACGCCAAGGCCTTTAGGGGGTAAGTTTTGTACACNGACTGTCCACAAGCCAGTGACTCCTGTGTTAACTTCTTGTTGCTGCCAGAACAAATTACCACCAACTTAGTGGCTTAAAACAACACAGATTTCTTATTTTATAGTTCTGAACTTCAGAAATCCATGGACTGGGTTTCTGTGGGCTAATATAAGGTTGGCAGGGCTCCATTTCTTTCTGGAGGCTCCAAGGAAAACCCTACTCCCTTGCTTTTCCAGCTTCCAGAGGCTGCCCATATTCCTTAGTGCATGCCCCCCTTCTATCTTCAAAGCCAGAAATCACATCACCCCAACTTCTGCTTTTGTCATCACATCTTCTCTGACTTTCACTCACTCTACCCAGCTACTCAACTCTGCTGCTCTATTTCCATTGGACTTTCGTCTAATTGATCATCATCTCTATCTCAAACTATTGAAGGAGCTCTTGGAAAACTGGTGTATCCACATGTGCTTATGAAATTCCCCAATATACTCCTCTCAGGACAGTCAGAATAATCTTTGAAAAATACAAATCTGATTACGTCACACCCTAGCTTATATCTTTCAGAATTGTCCTCAATATAAGACAAAATCCTCAATGTGACCTGTAAATTTTACATCATCCAACCCTTACCTAAGTCTCCTGCCTCTGTCAAATCAGTTGTGATTAGTCCCAGACACTCTACCTTACAACCGGCCATGCTCCCTCCTACCTCAGGGCATTTGCACGTGCTGTTTCATCTGCTTAGGCTGTCTTTCCCCAGGCTTGACCTAGTTGATTCTATCAGTCATTGTCCTTGCAGGAAAAAGAAGGATAACACAATGGGATTCTGAATGAAATTTATGAAGGGGTTACCATGGACCCAGCAGGGACATTGAGGTACCCAGGGACTAGGACTAGCAAGAGCTGGAACCATGGAGGGAGGACCACATGGCAGGAACTGTGCTTACAGATGATGATGAGTGTACATAGCCATTGTGAGAGCTAGAAAAAGAAATGTCCAGACTCCTCTTCTCCTACTGTCTGTTCTAGCGCTGATGCCCCCCATTGGTTGATTCCAATCGAAAGCCAAAAGGCAAGGGATCCTGAGAAAAGCAGTCTGTAGAAATCCCCTCATTCTCATAGTAACTTTTTCATTTATAAACAGTCTTCATGGTTGCAATTTGTTTTTATTTTCAGGACTGTTAGATTAATATTTCTTGCTTTCTCTTAGAACCTACCCCACACAACAGCAAAAGTTGTGCCAGTTTTCTTATAATTATATTACCTGATTCTACCCTAGGCCTGGCAAATTGAAGGCACTCAATAAATAGTTATTGAATATTTGTAGAAAAGAAAAAAATCAATCAATCAAATAAACGTTCTCAGTTTAGTTCATCCCTCTGTTGCTCTTGCTCTGTGCACCACGCTGGTGTCCACTTAGCCTGTCAATAGGTTTGTCTCTGTCTATCCTTCTGTCCTCTACTAAACCCTTGGACTTACCAATAGAATTTGCCTCCACCTGCTTTGACAATTGGCCCATCCTAGGATAAGATTTCTAACTCCTCCACTCAGTTTCACTTCAACTTCCCAAACTCGGACCATTTAATCAGGCTCCAGAGATGGACCTGCCTCCTCTCCTCTCTCTCCTACCTCACCTGTATGGAGATCAGACCAACCATGTATGACAAATGACGAACTATGGCAACTGGCAGCTGTCTAATTGACTGTGACTGTATGACCTTAACATGCTAAGTTCTCTTATCTTTCTTTCCTTAGGACATTGTTCATAATCTTAACTCCAGATGAAAGCTCTTTTGGATTTTCTAGCAGCTCTCCTCTCAGGTTCTACTTGATCTTGTCTCATATCCTCATTCTATGTCAAGGTAGTTCAATGAGCTGTACATATTTAAATAAAGAGTTCCCATGCAAAGAAGTGGTCGCTGTAGTT
>NW_017732007.1:3707-17878 GCF_001890085.2 Hipposideros armiger | reverse complement strand
GGTAAGTGGGAATTCAGAGCCCAGGAGCGGGGTGAGAGTCAGTGGATGGAAAATTGCAAAGAGGAAACATCAGAGGTAAGAGAGGATGTTGGTCAAATCACTGAACAGGATTCTTTCTGAAGACAGGCCAAGGTGATCAGCCATTACAGGGTGGATGGTAGAGGATGAGAAACCCAGTTAGATAGAGTGATCAGATGCAGCAGATGGGAGATTCTGGCTAAAACAACTAAGCAGAATTCTTGTAGAGATGAACACAGGAGCTCAAATTCGAGACCTACTTGAAAATATCAGGGGACCCCAAATAGAATTGGGTCAAGAGAAGAATCTTTGTCAAGACCCCACCTCCAAATTTCCTAACCTTATGAAATGGCTTTGATTTTACAAGGGCAGGTCATGTGTACCATCTCTGAAACAAATAGTGTATTTATTCACCAGATACTTTGCTAAGTATGTGATGAGGGCTTGACCACCCTCAAGGAGCTAACACATATAAAATGATGACAACAAAAAAGAATCTGTCCATTGAGTCAGACCCTGTATTTGTGTTTAAGTTCTAAACCCAAATTCCAACATTAGGCATAGAATAGTCACTGAAATTTACTGTAATAGTTTACTCAATGTTCTTTATCTGATACAAATTCTGCCTAGAGAGGCCATTTCTGTTGTGAAAGGAATAGGGCTCCCCCGAGGAGGCAAGGATTGAGAGTACTGAAATGCCCTCCTGTTTCAAGCGCTGTTATCGTCTCCAGCATGATTCCTTCTGAGCTCACAGGCATTTTCAGAGCTTCTTTTCTACTACTGAGTGGGAGCTGAACAGAGCAGGGTGACCCCATGCCTGGTGGCTGGTGGTCAGTGGCTCACTGGAGGACTTTTAGCCCTCCATGGAGTAACTTCATGAGCATCAAGCTGTACCCTCTGTTTCCAGCATGTGGTCCTTATACTTGAGAGCCCTCTATCTGGCTTCTGGGTCCCATTCTCCTTCTCTGACAGTCATGACCTCCCTGCCTAATTCCTACAATCTTCTTTTTCCCAGGGCTGGATTTGATGCCAGTGCATCACATCATCTCAGATTGACCTCCTTCTAGCCCTACTGATGTGGAAATGTGATGTGTGTCAGGATTCCACTGCTGCATGTGTGATACCTCCTCTATTTAGACCCCTTACCTGTTGGCTGTAGCCCATAAGTAGCTGGAGTTACCTTACTAGCTTGAATTCACTAAATGATCACAAGTGTCCAATTCCCGGCTCCCCAGTCACAAGTTTTCTTTGAGGTCATTGCCCTGGGCTGTGGTATTCTCTGCCCCCAAATTGCTGTAATTCCCATCATTAGAGTGAGTCTCACCTTCAAATTAAAGCCTTCTGTTCCAAGTTAAATGTGTCACCTAGAAAAGCCAGCACATTTAGTTGTCATTGCCTATTAACATCGTGGTATATATCAAATTGGTCATTATCCCATCACCAAGTAAGATCTTGAGAGATTTGGATAGATGTATTTTCAAAGACTGATTCATTTTCAATTTGGAAGGTAGACATAATATAGACCTGCTACTTATGTTGTACACAAGCCTCTACTTTATAACATTAATCTGGTTCTCCAGGACCTAATTGAACATTTTCTATAATATGAAATGCTGAAAATACAGAACACATACGCATTTGGAGAGTCAAGTGTTTAGTTTCTTTACCCTGAACATCAAACCATTTTTTCTCTACAGAAGAGTTTAGACTAAATTATATCCAACAGGTATTTATTGAACACCTACTATGTATATATGCCAAGCACAGCGCTATGTGCTGGGCACACCAGGAGCCACAAAGCTTACTCTCTGCCCTCTATGAGCCCATGTCCTATTGAAGCATTGGAATTTTGTAGAAATAATACGTGGACACCCCGTTTGGTTGTGCCACAGTTGCTTCCTTTATAAATTAGCTTAATGCATTCTTATCATGCTTCTGTTTGATTATCCTTCTCTCTCTCTTTCTTTCTGGAAGACTCCAAACATCAAAACTATTGTGAAACCAGTTTGGGCTTTCTTGATGATGAACTGGTTAGGAGATAATTCATCCAGATTGTCTTGATTATGTCACAGAAGCTAAGTGATGTAATTTGATTCTGAAAGAGATAAACAGGAGCATTAAGTACATCCAGAAAGACACTTGTTGAATCTGGGGACAGTGTGGCAGCAAAGGGCTTTTTCAAAGGCATTTTGTACATAGGATTCTAATGGGATCGGTTATGCTTGTTTGTGGCTAACTTTGGGAAAGCCATCTAGACAGACATTGTCAAAGAGGCTGCATTCTTGTTGATTTGGAGACAAACTGAGAAAGAGATTTTCATTATAAATGTGTTTGTCTGCTTGAAATCTAAGAATTAGGCACTCAGTAAGCATGTATGCTCCCAGAGATCTGGTTACCGTCAACATTTTCTGTAGATCTAAATTATAAATAGTCATTTATAGTGCAGAAGCAGGTGCAATGCTGAGTATACAAAAACAGTTAGGATATTTTTCCAAAGTTACCTGTCAGTTAATACCATGCCCAAGAAGATGTAGTGAGGGAAATAATAGACTTGTCTAAGTAACTGAGACCATTAAAAGACTTTCAGAACAATGACAGCTTGAGAATGGTAACTTGTGACTCAGTGATGAGAAGATGTTTCAGAAACAAGGATTGTATAAAATCCTGAGTTCGTCAGACACAGAGAATGCAGGCAGATCATCTGCAATGCAAGCAGGAAGCAAATACGATAGAAGCAGCACTTCTAAAGTTAATGAGGACGAATCATGATGCTGGGTTTGTGTGTATTTCACAAAAAGGCAAAGATGCCAATTATTTCCAGGTGTTTGTTTGTTTGTTTGTTTGTTTGTTTATATTTGCTTTGGTTTGTTTTTTAAAGTGGCTTCATTCTACTCTCCCTCTCTTGTTTTCCCTAATTATAATCAAAACCATTATTCTTCTTTTTGCCAATTATTCCCTTAATATGAATATACTGTTGCTATAATATCTGGAGACATGTAGTACAATAAATGAGGTATATTAGGTTTCCTGAAAGGTAGATCTTACAAGAGGATGATTCAACCCAAAGTAACTTTTGAAACTATTTGCTTTCATCAGCCCTTAACCTGGTAGCATGCAATTATCTAATATCAACTGAAATTGATCTCATTTCAAGTAAAAATCCAAGTATACAAAGACGACTTTGCAAAAAAACTAAAACATAAAAAGCATAGCTTAAACTTTCAAATGTATCTTTTCATGCAAATTTTTCACCTTAATCCATAAACTTAATATACTATGCTATTATTGCCAAAAACAAATCAGCTAGAAAATATCTATATAATTTATTCTCAAAACAAGTTTTGCAAGGCTGACAGTAACTAAGACATCCCTATCAGTGTATAGTTTTTCCCACTTTTGTTCCCAAAGCTGAATTCCCTGGTATGATCACTAATTTGACTGTATAACTTATCTTCAAATACAGTTTTTCTATTTCCAAAAATCAAATCCATCATGTAAAGATCAGGGGTTTTCCAAGCAGATATTCAAAAAAAATGTGTTACAATCTCTGCAGGCATTTCATATGGGAAATTCAAAAAAGTATTCGAGTAGCATCATTAAACTAAGTGCCCAACTCCCCAAAGTGCTGCTTGTGAAGGCACCACATTTCATTTAGATGTATAAATTCTCTTTTTTATTTTTTCCAGTTTTATTGAGGTATAATTGGTATATAAAAATAGTATAAAATAAACAAATAAAACTGCACATAATTAATGTATACAATTTGGTAAATTTGGATCCTTGTATACACTCATGTTACCATTATCATAATCAAAGTAATAAACATATCCATCACCTCCAAAAGTTTCTTTGGGTCCCTTTGTGATTGTTATTTTAATTTAAAAATAAAACATAACTTTATAGTCACATCTAATATTTTCTCAATATTAGGGGAGAATAAAAAAACTTGTGGACATATTTCTGTAAGAAGGAACCAAAGAAAAAAACAAAAAAAATATGCTTTTTCATGGTTGTTGATGGGGATGATGTCTGTGTCTCCCATGACTTCTAATATCTGAAAGACCCTCTGTACTTGTTAAGTGACAGAGATATGTCTAAGAAGCAGTAGGTATGTGACTATAATTATCCCTCCCAGACAAAGTCTGCAGTTCGTATATGCTTGTTACTTCCTAGGGAGCCAGGATGAGCCCTGAAATGACACCTGTCTTAGGACATCAAAGACTGCTGTTACACTTCAATGGCAACCTCAGTATTTACTAATCTTGGGAAGGCAGAGGGTTGAGGTGTAGTGGTTTCCAAACAGGCAATGAGTCAGAATTCCCTGTGTGTGGAGGTGGCCCTCTCCCCGGTCTGGATGAATCTTTGTAATAGGGAATGGAGCCTAGATGTTTGTGTTACGTAAAGGTCCCCAACAGTGACGCTAACGCAATCAATCCTCAGATCAGTGTTTGTAGCCATGTGAGGGTCCCTGTGTCACTGTTTCCTAACTCTATGACCATGCACAAATTATTTTACCTCTTAGACCCACAGAGTCCTCATTTCTAAAATGGGAGTCTACATGGCTACCCCATAATTTTGTTAGGATTTAATGGACCATGCATAAGATGTATCTGGTGAATAACAGGCTCTCAAAAGAATTTCGGTTTCTTCTTTCAACACTGCTGCTCTCCCCAGTCAGTAGGTGTTATGGACTGAATGCTTGTGTCCCCCTAAAATTCATGTGTTAAAGTCCTAATCCCCAATGTGTGTGTGTGGGGGGGAGTGGAGACTATGCCTTCGGAGGTAATTAGGATTAGGTTAGGATATGAGTGTTGGACCCTTATGATGATATTAGTGTGTTTATAAGGAGACGAAGTGAGAGATGGACCTCTCTACATGCACACATTGAGGAAACGCCATGTGAGGACATAGAAGTCAGCTATCTGCGTGCCAAGAAAAGAGCTCTCACCGGGAACCAAATCAGCCAGCCCCTTGGCTTTGGACGTGCCAGCCAATATGGAAAATGAGCATCTGTTAAGCCAGCCAGTCTATGTTTTCTGTTATAGCAGCCCGAGCAGACTAAGATGTAGGTGAGTCAGACTTTGAAAATTGTAAAGATACAGTCAGGACAGTTGAGTGGAAAGGGGGAATGGACAGAATGTTTTCCCTGTAAATAGGCCCTGTGGAAGCATCTTTCCAGAGCCCGTGTCCAGAGAAGCTCAGAGCAGGCAGCCCACCTCGGCCACAGGGAGGAGCCTGAACCAATGTTCTCCAGCTGCCTTTGGCAGGACATGAACTATTTTGAGAGGGATTAATGGCAATGTATCTTTTACTGTGATTTTTTTAAAATTTAAACATGCACTGTAGTTGTTTATCATACCTCCTATGTATTGAGTATGAACCATGTGCTAGTCCCTGAGCCAGGTGCAATGTATACCTATCATGGAGCCCACTTATGTTTATGATGTAGCTGGGCTTTCTAACAAGTTCCACACCCTTAATCAGATTTTTCAAATGGTTAAGAACCACGGATCAATGGGAAAATTGGCTCACTCTATGTGATTAGTATGATTCAGGAAACATCTGTTCCTTTATTGTTTGTGAACATTTTTTGTCGTGCACTAGTTTGCAAGCTGGACCGGGCACACAGCTGAAATCCTGAGATCTCAATCTTTGGAGGAGGGTTAAAGGGATGCATAAGCCTCAGAACAAAGGTGCTTGGAGTTACGTTATTTAAATGTTTCTCCCAAAGAAACACCCAGTGATAGCATCTTGTGGTGTCCTAAAGGACAATACCTACAACTACAAGATAAAGTTGCCTTTATTCTGACCCACACATATTAGTAATTTCACAAATAAGAGGTTTATTTTTAACAAAGACCTTTTACAGCATAGAGCAGCTCCTTGGCAATCAGGGTAGACAGCCAGATTTCAGGCAGAAACGCTGGTAAGACTTAATGGTATGGCCACCCAACATTCTTCATCACATTCCACAAATGAGAAAACAACTAGAAAACCAAAAGAGAGTGTTAAAGGGTGGGATGGGGGGAGAGTGTGGTAGCAAACTTTGGGGAGTGAAAGCAATTCTAAGGTGGTTTCCTTAGCAAGTCATAACAAGTCTAATTGGATGTAGTCTTTTTTTAAAAAGCTAGAACAAGCAACACTATCTCTGTATTCCCATGCTGCCTGCCCGTCTCCGTACTCAGCAGCGTTGCTTGGTGGAAACATTTTGGCAGCTCCTGTATATTACAGGCTTAAACAGGTTTTTAATCATCCCAGACAGGGGGGACATTTTATTTCAAACGAGGGGCAGGCTATGAAATGGGAGACTCATTAGGAACAAAAACAGATGAGCTCCAATTAAACTAACTGTTCTCTGGCAAACCCCTGGAGTCTTGGAGGCTAAGTTTGTTTAACTAAGGTTTACAGAACAAACAAGCGTGTTTCAGGTGTCATTATGGAAAAGCAAAGCAAGGCAAGGCGTGACTCAAGATTGCTTTCTCAGCCAGATTACTTCTCATTTAACTGTGGCTTGGAGCTGTTCAGAATTGGGGCCTCCCTTTGGCACCATTGTTTTCTTCTGACATAATTATTGAGGGGTGTTTGGGGCACCATTAAATTCAGCTCTCTCCATTAGATTTCAGAGCCTGTTTGCATAATGATTGCATTTCTTTCACTTGCTTTACTTTCAAAATGAATTTTTCTAAACCCTGGAACATGGACACTGTCTAGTCTCAGGATCAACCCTCACCGGATCCTTCTCCTTTTGTGGACGGCTTCTTCCTGTACAGGTTCTGTAATGTGGGAGATGATTAATGCCTTCAGAAGTCAGTTTCCCTGCCGATTCTTCTGGAAAGAGTGAGTCTCAGCACTGGCTGCCCATTCACTTCAACTGGGGAGCTTAGAAAACCACCAGTGTCTAAACTTCACACCCAGAGCTTCTGATTTTAATTTTTTATGAATGCAAAAAGTGTATTTCATTCATATTTATGATGTATTACTCCAGGGATTACAATGGGTATCCAGGGCTGAGAACTACAGATTTAAACAGTGCACCTTCCGCCTCATTCATCAAGAGAACTTGGAAAGCCAGACGGGCACTGCTAGGAAATGCCCTTGGAGCATTTCCAGTGACACGGTCCTTAAAAACAGAGAAGAACTTGCTGTAAGGCCTTGCCAGGCTGAATCGTTGCCAGGTGCTGCATTTTGTTGATGGAGCCCCTGCGAGCTCAGCCATGATGACGTACCTGACGGTGTGTGCTGCTCCTTGGTTCACACGCCGCCCTTTCACAGGCTCAGCACATACCCAGCCACTCCTGGCCCACGTCCCAGGCAAAATCCCCCGTCTCCTTCAAGACCCCACTCAACCTCCATCTCCTTCCCTGCCACAATCATTCTACCCACAGCAAACTTTTATTCCCCCATGCATCATAGCTCTTGATATAGTCCACCATGTATCACTTGACAGGGCCAGTTCCCCCATTAGATTTGGGGCCCTGGAAAGGACACAGTTAGGGCTTACAATAGGGAGTGTCTGGTTTGCACATTGGTCAAGGGTTTCTTCATTATCTTAGAACCTTTGCAGCTGCCTTTTCTTCACTCAGGAAATGAGTGAGGCCCTCCACGTGACCAGACAGTGTCAGGGGAAACTCAGTAAGTCTTTCCAGGTTTCTGGTCAGCAGCTACCATTTTAATCTGGGAGCTCCTGGTGTTTGACGAGGAATCTCCAGTCATGATAGAGAATTAACTCCCACAAAGGTAATGTATTTGATATGAAAAGGTCTATACTTTTGTTATTGACACATTATCAAGATTTCTCAAAGCCAGAGCCAAATGGTACCTCGGTGACCCCTTCACTTTCAGAGACGTACCATTAATCGTCCCATTGCTATCTACTTTAACTTGTTTTTCTCGGCTAGCTCTTCAATAAGTTTATATGTTGTGTTTGAATCACTTCATTCCCCAACACACCCCTTCTTTAACATGTTTTTGAACCCTTAAAACAGAAACACTCCTGTTCTCAATTTTGTATCCAATGTCCCCATGCAAATGAGTTCCCATCGACACTGCCTGCCCTTCTGAACCAATGACAACCATATTGCAAAAATGAAATTAGTTTTTACTTCACTGGACTCCATGCTTTTAAAACTAATTATCACTTACTAAGTGTGAAAACTTTTTTTGTTATTTACTTATTTATATATTTTTGCTTTCTGACACAAGACTCCCCCTCTTCCCTTCCAATTTCTCTGTCCTCTCTCCATAACAGTTGTTGAGGCTCCCCTCTTCGGTAATGTTTTCCAGGACTCTAACCTTGACCCTGCCACCCTCTTGCCTTGGGCAGTCTCTCCTATGTTACAATGATTTTGGCCATAGGCCAAATGTGTTGACTGTCTCTCCAGGATATTTCTACAGGGATAATCCACTGAGTAGGGACCTGTTTGCTATTTGTAAACATGGCCATATGTATTACTTCCTGTTCTTCCTGTCGCATCACTATCCATCAGTTACCCAAGCTAGAAATGGGAGAGTTATCCCTACACCCTTTCCTTTTTTACATAATCAATCACTAAGTCCTGGTCATTTTGCCAATCAAAAATCTTTCGAATCTTCTCTCTGTGCTTCATTGCTAATAGAGTTGACCATGCACAGGCTTTACCTCCTTTTGCCTGGGATATCCTAAGTATAACTGGTCTCACTATCTTAGTCTTAGATTCCCCTACATCCCTCTTTTCCCCCACCCCTTAAGTTGATGTTTCATAGTCCACACTATAACCAGAGGGAGCTAAGATATACATCGGACCATGCCATTCTCCTGTAGAAATTCTTTCATAGCTCTTTATTAATCTCAAATGCCTCTGAATGACATATTCAGCCCTCCATGACCTGGCCACTAGCTCTCTTTCCAGCCTCATTTGCAACTGCTGCCTGAGTTTTGCTTTTTAATTTTTAGAACTGTGGAATTTTCTAATAGTTTCCTAAACACATCATTCGTTCCAGAGCTCCATACCTTTGCTTAGGCTGTTGCCTCTGCCTAGAAGTATGACCCTAAATGTATTAGCTTGAATAACCCTTGCTTATCTTTTAAGACTATTGTACCACATCTTCCTTATCACCCTCCCTTGGACATGTGTAGATGTATGGCTGCTCTTAAAAAAAATGTTTAGTTCGATATAATAAAACAATATTAGAAATAGCACCAACTCATGTTTGAGCAGTAAGATATAATACATTCTGTTCATATCCCTGACATTAACCAGCTATGCAACCTTGGACAAATCATTTGACTCCTCTGGTTCTAAATTTCCCTTTGCCTGTATATAATGACCTCTTTAAGCTAGAAGCTTTTCAAAGTTCTCTCCAGCTTCCATTTCATTTTCTGCCTCTTTTCACCAGGGACAAAACATCTCAGAGCTGTCAATAAATCAGCAGTTTAGCACAACTACAAGCCTTGTTTATCGATCACTCTTAAGGTAAAGTGGCTTTTATATGAAGTCAGTATATGTTAAATGTATTCAAAGTAATTGCCTTATAGATTTAAAGGAAACGAATGGTTGGTTCTGCCTGGCCCCACTGTGTGAACTGCAACAGTTTTTAGTTGTTCCTTCCCTTGAGGAAAGACACCAGGTCTGGGAAGACAGACCTTAGCAGAAGGGAAGGAGCATGGGTTTTTGAAGTCAGAGCTGGATTCACATTCAAAAACTTGTCATTTACTTTCTTTATGACATTGGGGAAGTTACATAGCTCCTCTAGTTTTTCTCAGGACTAAATTCAGAACAATTGCTACCAAAAGACAGCAATAGGTCAAACATATATCATGCTCTTGACAAAGTGCTTGTCACACAGGAGGTGTTCATTGATCATCATCATCATCATCATCATCATCATCATCATTGAACTAGCTAGAAGAGACCATCAGTCAGGTGGTGATAGCTGAATCTTTCATTGTGTGGGGGACAGCATACCAGCATCCAGTAACCATAAGATGCTCTGATGATAGGTGAAGAAGCAATTCAAAGATATTAATTCAACTCCCTTACACATAAGCCAGAGAGGTTAAATGACTTATCTAAAAATAGTACAGAACTTGAGTCCCCTTCTCTGGGTCAAAGTTTAAGCCCTTCCCTTTAGTTTGTGCTTCTCAAACTTTAGGTTGCATCACAATCACTGAACGAGCTTGTACAGTACAGGTCACTGCACCCACCCCAGAGATTCTGATTTAGTAGATCTGGGTAGGCCCGGTAATTTGCATTTTAACAAGCTTCCATGTCATGCTAAAACTGCATTTTGAGGAGCATTGTTATAGACGGCTCTGTTCTGAATTGGCTAGGAGGAGTTAACTGGCTTTCTGAAGCACCTCACTCTCAGAAGTGACAGAGAGAGAAAGATGAGGCCACGCATTTTGCGTCTTCCTTATTCCTTCCCTATCAGGTTTCATATAGGATACACCACCACCAATGAATGGAGGATGAGCTGTTCTCCCATTCTTGCATTTCCCCACTACACTCTCAGACAAGGAGCATTAGGTTTCAGAAAACTATATTCCCCAGATTTGTTTTATAAAAATCACAGTTTGTTTTGGCTGACATATTTATAGTCGGATTTGGAGCTTGCAGATGTACATTGAAATCTGCAGTGTCTGCGATGAGAAATTGGCTCTGGGGCTCACCATTTACTTGTGTGCATCTTTTGCATTTCCGTGGTGGGATAAAACACAACAGGACCAAATGCTATCTGGAAGGATGATACACAGAACGCATTGAGGAACTGATCTTGGCTGTCTTTCATCTCCTCTGAGAAGAGAGAAACAGATTACATCCCCAAAGTTCATTTGTTAAGTAGGCAGTTTAGCACTCCCGGCTCATATTTCCATAGAAACAATCATGCTCTTTGGTCTGTGTTATGCCTTACAAAGGGTTTTAATGAACTTAACCTGGAAACCAAATTACCATTTGTAAAATGATTTCTAAGGAAAAATGTCTTCTACTTGGTGGCTAAAAGGAAAGCATGGTTCAGAGGACAAACAAGCAATATTTCTTGGAGAAAGAGGTATTGTAGCAGGATTAGGTTAGATTTCAGTGTCAACTAATTCTGTACTTTAAACCTCTCTGTTTCCTTTTCTGCTGAGAGACGATAATACACACCTCAGAAAGTCCTCGTGACAGTTAAACGAGATAATATATGTGAAGACTCACTGCTACCAGATCTCCAACAAAGTAGGCACTCAATAAATTACCGTTGTTGTTTCTTAAGGAGCATGAATTGTCCGACTTCAATTTCTTCACTTCCATCCATGTTTTCACCCACAGAGCCACGGTCACTGAAGAGGCAGGAAACAGGGGGAAAGGTGACACTTGAAATCACAGCTTCTTTAATTACTCAGAGCAATTCCACTCACCCAACTCAATTTAAAAATGTATATACCCTAATGAATGTTGGAATTCAAAAAAAAAAAAACAACAACCAAAAACCAAAAACAAAAGGGCCAGCCGAGTGGCTCAGTTGGTTAAGAGCTCACTCAAGAGTTTGAGCTCTGAGCAACAGCCGTTCGATGCCCTGCCAGAGTTGAGCTGCTGCTAAGCTGCCAGTAGGTAGCAGGATGGCTCAGCTAAAACAAAAACAAAAACAAAAACCTTGAGAGCGCTCCATTTTAGGACCCACCTACCTTGAAAGGCAGATTAATGGCTCTTTTATCATCACTCATACTGTTTTGGACCTTTTTACTTGTGACATTTTTGTTTTCCTCATAAGCAATTTATGAAACAACTTCATAGTGTTTTCTCCTAGAGGAAAGCTGGGATTTTATCTCTATTCTATGTATGAGTATTTACATTTGTGTTCCATTTAAATACAAAATATTTAAGCATCATGTATATATCTTTGTGTTAATTAAGGGGGAAACCATGTGTGCTTATGAATGCTGCTTTAAATAGATATTTCAACAACATGCGCCAACTCATTTTCTAGAACCTACTGCATGTCCCATCACTTCAGTGTTGAGGGTTATGAATGAAGGGGTCAAAAATCCTGTCGAATAGTATTTAGAGTCAAGTGGAGAAAACAAGATTAATAAAGAAAATATATAGTCTATATGGTAATTGCTAAGAAGAATAAAAGGGTTTAGGAGGGGTGAGGGAGAATTAGGAATAGAAGGTACCTTTGAATAATGCAACCTTCCAGGCTAACTAAGGCGATATTAAAATACTGAGCTGACATGTCAAAGGGGTGCGTCACGTAGAAACCTGAGTAAAGATTGATCCAGGCAGAGGAAACCACAAATGCAGAGGTTCTGAGGCAGGAGCATGCCTGGAATGGTGGAGGCACATGAGAAGACAGACCAGTGTGGCTAGGGTGAGTGACTAAGTGGGGAATGATGAGAGATGAGGCCAGAAACTTATTATGAAAGACTCATACCCCATTTACTTTGGGAAAACTGAGAGCTGTTAGAAGGTTTTGAGCTGAGAAGTCAAGTCACTTGATTGGACCTCTGTGTTAGAAGGTTTACTCAGGCTCTTCTTTCTGTAGAATACGGGAAGACAAGGATAGACACTGAGTGATGGCTTAGGAGACGGAAGTCAGGAAGAAGATGGTGGCTTGGATCAGAGGGGTGACAGTGAGAGCTGAGAATTGGTCAAATTCTGAATAGTCTTTAAAGAAGAGCCAAATGGATTTGCTAATGATTTGTATGGTCACTGGAGAGCCTCTTCTTGGCATTAGGAGAATAGATGTCATATACCTACCTGGAGAATTTACCATTCTGAGACAGGTGCCAGTGGGGAGAGTGCTTAGCAAAAGCATTTGATTTTAAGTGGCCGTAAACAGATGTTCACATGCCACGGATACTGAATTATTTTTTTTCCCATTTCTGAATAATGGCTGGGTATTCTGAAGGTGGAGATGAATGCTCTGGGAAGATTAAGTCACCCATTCTAGCAAATTCAAATTTGTGATGTGTGTGCCTGTCTTCCACCTTATCTCTGACTGGTGTATTGTGCAGTCACTAAACGTACTGCTTCATATTTCAAACCTGCATGCATCCATTGGTTGGTTCTTAACAATAGAATTAATTTTGAAAATAATCTCAGCTTTCGACTAAAGAGGGTAAATGTTTTTCCTGGAAACTTGAGCATCATGTAGGATTCTTTTCCTTTCTAGCTTTCATGGGTAATCGCTTCCAAGTGTCTGCAGATTCCACTGAATCTGTACCGCTCACATCCATCCACGTGTCTCCAGCTAGCAGGCGACATGCCTCGCTTATCTCTCACTTGGATTTCTGGAACAGCCTCTTAATTAGTTTCTTTGCCTGTAGTTCAGCCACACTCACCTCCCAGTCAATTCTCTACACAGTAGCCACAGTGACCTTTCTAAAGTACAAATTCAATGCTGTTGTGCTTTCTGCCTGCACCCTGCATTGGTTCCCCAGGTCTCTCAAGGTAAAAAAAAATGCAGAAAACGCCTTCAGCATGCTTCAACAGCCTTTATGATCTGGGTCCTACTTACCTTAGAAGCCCCATACCTTGAAATACAATTTATTGTTGTCCAATTCAACCGCACTGTGTTGTTCCTGCCCCCAATTCACTCAGGACTCTGAGTTCTTGCCCATGTCTACGATGTTGTACCTCTTATTCCCTCTACCAGTGACACGTTTTCCCCATCTCTGTCTGACCTTGCTCATCCTTAAGATCTCAGCTCAGATGGTATTTTTTTTTCCTAGCAAACCTGTCCAGTTTCAAGTGTGGATTAAGTATTCATTTAGTGAGCCCCCATGATGAATCACCACTGATCTCACTGCAATATTTAGTAACTGCCTGCTTTCTTCCTTGCAATCCCCATTGGACTGTAGGCTCTGAGAGAGCAGGGGCTAGCTCCCCTCTATATATGGTATCCCCAGTACCTGTGTCAATGTTGGGCACACACTGGATGTTCAGTAGTACTTACAGAATTGCCTTGGATTGAAAGGATGCTCAGTGATACTTATAGAATTGTCTTGAATTGAATGGAAGAGCACAAGAATCACAGTCCCTTGAAAGTCCCTTTAGACATTACCTTTCCCCTTTTACTCCTGTACCCCAGTCTTCTGCCGAGTACTTACAAACTACAACCCTCCCACTACACACACATAGAGACACACTTGTTGCACCTTCACCAGCCCAAAACTAATTGGTGCTAGGACC
>NW_017732007.1:0-3067 GCF_001890085.2 Hipposideros armiger | reverse complement strand
TGGATACGCGACATCTTACGGGCAGCCCTCTCACCTTTGATGCCTCTTGCCCTTGGTTTCTGCTTTACACCCTTCTGCCAGGCTCACCTCTGCATCTTTGCTAGTGTCTGTGCCCTTCTCTTTATATCCATTGATGTGACCTCTGACTTTGACCTTTCCAGTAGCCTACTCACTGGTCTTCCTGTCTGTGGTTTCTTTTCTCTTTTCTTTCATTACTGTGCTTTTGTTTTACTATTATCAGATCACACAGACAGGACACTGCTATGGTCATGCCACTCAACTGCCTGGGAACATTTATTACACCCTCCTCATCATTCAACTCTCTTGGGGATATTTGTGACTCTTCATAGTCTGCCTTCCCCAATTCCCAGTCTGATGAATTCTCTCTTGAACCCACTGTACTAGAGGTTGAAGTTACTTGATAATCTCTGATTATGACCATTGCTGAGCCAATTCACATGATTTCAAAGCCTATGTGAGGAAAGAACCCTGCCGTATGCCATTCATTCATTCATTCATTCAACAAATAGTTATGAGAAGGCTCTCATTGTCAAGCACTCTTCTAGGTGCTGGAGATAATGTGACAAATAAGATTAGTAACAGGCCTTACTGGGAACGTGGTATACAAGTAGAAAGAGATAGGAAATGAATGGACTAACAAGCATGTAAAGAAAAGAAAGTTCAGGGTGAGTAATGAATGCTGTGGAGAAAATAAAGCCAGGGATTTGGTAGATGATGAGCAGTGGTGACAGGAGACAAAGAATATTTCTGATGGGGTGAACAAGGAAGCCCTCCCCACAAAGACAGCATTTGAGCCTAGAAATGAGGATGAGATAGAGCCAGATATAAGAAGGAAGCATCCTTGAAGGAAAGAGCATCCCACAGAGACAGATCAAGAAGCCCAAAGACTTTAGACAGGGATAATCTTGGTTCATTCAAAGAATTGAAAGGCTATGTGAGAACAGAGCTGTGGCTTTAGGGGACGGTGCAGGGGGTTGGAGGATAAAAGTAGTCTCAGCTGAGATCAAAGAAAGGCTAATACTTGGTGAAGAGTTTAAATGTTATCCCCAATGTCATCGACAGCTACTGGAAGGCCATAAGCAGGGAAGTTATATGAAAAATATACTCTTTAATCTATAAAGATTAATATAAATTAATTCAAACTTAATATAAAGATTAATGTTCTGTAAAAATGGACTGCAGAGGAGTGAGAGCAAAAGCAGGAAACCAGATGGGCATGTGTCACGTGGTAGCTTGGGTCTAGGGCTATGTGAGCAGAGTTAGTGAGAAGTAGAGAGAGGTGGTATTTTCAAGGTCAGGCCAACAGGATTTGCTGATTGGATTGCATTGAGGGGTCTCGCATATTTCAATACATAGTAGACACCCAATAAATGTTGATTGACTCGCTGAAGGAATGATTGACCACTATTCTTGGTCAAGCACAAACTTCATGGAGCATTCCTGATGGTCCTCGGCTCTCCTCTTTTCCTGCTCCCTCCCTCCTCTGAGCTCCCAGTGCACTTCAAATACACTTTTCCATAGACACTTATATTCTTCCTTGGATTTAGTGATTTATGTGCATTCTTTGCCTCGCTTCCTAGACTGTAAGCTCCTTCATGGTGTGTATCCCCCACAGTCCTTGCATATTTTTGCATGGCAAATAATCAGTGTCAGCATCTTTGAAGAAAGAATGAAGAAATGCACAAATGAAGTGAGATGGAAATAATGTGAAGGTCAAAATCCTCAATTTTTTGTCCTTGTTTTTAGTCGAAGTTTATTGGGGTGACAATGGTTAGTAAAGTTACATAGGTTTCAGGTGTATAATTCTGTAATACATCATCTGTATATCCCATTGTGTGTTCACCACTCAGAGTCAGTTCTCCTTCCATCACCATGTATAGTTGATTCCATTTACCCTCATCTACCACCCCACTCCCCACTCAGTTAAAGAAACAATTACTGAGCTGCAGCATCTGAATTCTAAGGATCTCTCCAGACAGATTGAACAATTTCACAGCTCAGTTAGTTTAGGCTCTGCCTTGCTTGGAAGCCCAGGACTAACTGAGTGACTAAGAGTGGCTGTGTTTCAAAGAAGGGAGCACTGCAAGGCAGTGGGAGGCTGGCTGTGTGAATGAAGACAGGTTCTCATGGCTTGCTTGGTCACATACCAGGAAAAGTAGTTAAGTGTCTTAACCATCTTGGATTGCAGTTTCTTCATTTGTCAAATGGTTATAATAATAGAAGTACCTCAGGGATGGCTTGTGAAGAAATAATAATTACTCCTGCAAAGAGAGGACTCGCTTTGTGTTCTGCCATGCCCTAAATGCTTTAGCTGTCCTATGTACTAACCCATTTATTGTCCCTGACAACACTAGGAGGTACGCGCTTTTACTACCGTCATTTTATAAATCACTGATATAAAGCACTTACCATAGCACCTGACACCGAAAAGCCATTCTCTAAGTTCCAGAGAAGAAAAAAAAAAAACTGGACATGGAGCCAGAACACTTGGTTTTAAAACCCAGTTTTGCTGCTGTTCTTGACCTTGGATAAGGCAAACTCTCGTAACCTCAATTTCCTCATTAAAAAAATAATAAATAAAATAAGTGAGACAGCCAGCAAAAGCGCAAATACATATTAAATTACCACAAAATCCTGGATACATGTAGATACTTGGAAAGTGTTGGAGTTGATTTTTAACTCAAGTGTGTAAGACACCAGTGCATTTAAACAGGGTTCTTTGGAGAAAGCAGCTTACGGATCTTCAAAGGAGAAAGTCGCGTACTGATCTTCAAAGGAGAAAGCCATTCATTTACCAGTTTTGTTACCGCCCTGAACAGTCTTTCTGAAAGTCATGGTCTGTGACTTTCTCATGTGCAGAGGATAGACGGCTTGAAGTAAAAATGAAAAACTTAGTAGCTGAAGATCTCAGTTCATGTCTAGTCTTATCGATCTACACAATGTCTGGGCCAGTTAATTAGAGCATGCCATGTGAGGTCCCCTCCACAGCTCAGGATGCACCTCCTCCTCCATTACCTCTTGTGATCCCCCTGGAAATTCTGTAAAG
>NW_017737550.1:0-1147 GCF_001890085.2 Hipposideros armiger | reverse complement strand
GATTTAGTACAGGGACATGGATTGCCCATCTATCTTTGTCCCCTGCTTTTCTTCCAACATTTTCTCTGCATCAGCTTCTGTCTTAAACTCAATATAAGTGATCCCTTTACTCTTTCCATCCTTGGTGACTAATCTTATCTCCATAGCATCTTCAAGCACTTCTTGGTATTTGTCCTGAGTAACTTTACAAGGCAGATTTTTAGCCACAAGGATTCTTGCATCTCGATCTTTATTACGGTCTTTTCTCTTTCGTTTTTCTATTTTAATTTCATTGCCAAAGACTTTTAAACCAGTGAGTTCCAAGGCTTATTTCCAGATCTTCAGCAGATTCAAAATCTACATAGCCAAACCTCCTAGACCCACCGATTCTGACATCCACAACAGCAAGATCATTTTGAGCAAAAATGTCACTGAGACCGGTTTTTAATTCAGGAGGAGATTTATTGAAGTTCAGGTGTCCAACATAGAGATTGAAAGTTGTAGTTGGTTCTGTGGCTTCCACTTTTTGTTTCTTGGCTGCAGGAGCTGCTTTCTGTTTAGCCATTTCCTTATTTGTTTTCCAGGTGCTTCTTTGACAGGCTCTTCCTCCTCCTCTTCATCCTCATCGTCGTCCTCATCATCTTCATCGTCTTCGTGGGCGTCATCATCCTCTTTGTCTTCATCCTCTGCGGTGCTCTTGACCTTCACAGGAGCAGCTTTTGCAGGAGCTTTCTTGCCTTTGGCAGGTATAACCTCCATGGGTTCTTCTTCAGAATCATCTTCTTCATCACCGTCATCCTCCTCATCATCATCTTCCTCATCATCGTCATCATCTGAGGCAGCAGCAGTAGCTGCTGCTTTCATCACTGCTGGCGCGAATCCATCCTCATCCTCATCCTCCTCCTCCTCTTCCTCTTCCTCTTCACTGTCATCATGGTCCTCATCACTGTCTTCCTTCTTGGCGTTCTTGCCATTCTTTGCCCCCTTAGCTGGGGTGGCTGCTCCCTTTCACCAGGGGTTGCTACCAGTGCTTTGCCTGCTGTGGCTCCCTTCTTGCCAGGTGTCGCCACTGCTTTGGCTGGTGTAACTGCTGCTTTTTTGGCAGGGACCAGTGTAACCACTGCCTTTTTGCTGGGGGTGACAACTGCTTTCTTGGCCGGCGTGGGAA
>NW_017737549.1:0-1120 GCF_001890085.2 Hipposideros armiger | reverse complement strand
GTAGATCAATGAACAGAATAGAGAGCCCAGAAATAAACCCATGCCTAGATGGTCAATTAATCTATGACAAAAAAGGCAAGAATGTGCAAAGTGGTAAAGACAGCTTATTCAATAAATGGTGTTGGGGAAAACTGGACAGATACATGCAAAAAATGAAACTAGACCATTTTCTTACACCATACACAATAATAAATTCAAAATGCATTAAAGACTTAAGTCTTTAATAAGAACCGAAGCCAAAGAACTCCTAGAAGAAAACATAGGCAGTAAGCTCTAAGACATTGCTCTTAGTAATATTTTTTATGATATATCTTCTTGGGCAGGAGAAACAGAAGAAAAAAATAAATAAATGAGATTACATTAAACCAAAAAGGTTTCACACAGCAAAAGAAACCACCAACAAAATGAAAAGACATCCTAGTGAATGGCAGAAGATACTTGCTAATGATACATCTGATAAGGGGTTAATATCTAAAATTTATAAAGAACTCATAAAACTCAACACCATAAAACCCAAAAAATCCAATTAAAAAATGGGCAGAGGACCTAAATAAACATTTCTCTTAAGAGGACATACACATGGCCAATAGACATGTGAAAATGCTCAGTATCACTAATCATCAGAGAAATGCAAACAAAAACAAGAATGAGATATCACCCAATACCTGTCAGAATGACCATCATCAATAAATCAATAAACAAGTATTGGCAAGGATGTGGGAAAAAGGGAACACTTGTGTGCTATTGGTGGGATTGCAAATTGATACTGCCACTGTAGGAAACTGCATCGAGGTTCCCTAAAAAAAATAAAAATAGAACTACCTTATTACCCAGCAATTCCACTTCTGGATATTTATCCAAAGAAATCCAAAACACTAATTCAAAAAGATATATGCACCCCTATGTTCATTGCAGCATTGTTTACAATAGGCAAAATATGGAAACAACCTAAGTGCCCATCAATAGTTGATTGGATGAAGAAGAATTGGTAAATATATACAAGAGGATATTACTTGGCTATACAAAAAAGAATGAACACTGACCCTTTGTAACATCATGGATGGACTTGGAGAACATTATGCTAAGTGAAATAAGTCAGACAGATAAAGAAAATATCATA
>NW_017737548.1:0-1150 GCF_001890085.2 Hipposideros armiger | reverse complement strand
CTACAGCCTAAATATCACCCTACCCCCATCATACTGACTGGACATCAGCACCCAAATGCATTCCAGTGGAGAGACCTATAAATGCCATGAAGACAAGTTTGTCTATTGATACATATAGGGCTCCATTTCCTGTGCCAAGCAATGCCTGTATATGAGTCTCCTACTAATCAGCTGATTGCATAAATACTCAGTACAGGAGGAAGTGTGCAGCACAGGAGGAGGTGTGCATCTAAGCTATGGCGCTTGGAATGGGGATGGTGACCAGGGAATCCTAGGAATCATATTAAGATGGTAGGATGGGAGAAATTTAGGAACTCTGAATTTGACCAGGGGAGTGTGTGAGCTTTGTCTGAATCTGTTGGACCCAAGGCATGAGCCTTTATAGAAGCATTCTCGTTTTCCTCGAGCTGTAGACCCATCAGAGTAGAAGACCTAGCAAGGTCCACAGCACAGAAAGCCCAGACCGCTGGTCAGATGGTGTGTAGAAGACGATTTCAGCAGAGGCATTAGGACTTTGCAGGGAGGAGGATGCAGGCAGCCTCCAGCCATAAAGGACGCAGGGGACATGCACTCCCACCCTCCCTGGGAAATGGGAAGCATGTGTCTTTTCTGCCTGGATGAAATCCCCTCCACTTGCTCCCAGGACATCTCACAGAAAATCCCTGGTGTCAAACAAGATGGATAATTGGATTCCCCTAAGATCTGGAGGTGTGCAGGGAGTCCCAGTAAATGACCAACTGGAAGGGTTCTGTTTCCTGGATCCTTGCACTCTACAAAGAAAATAAAAAAATGTCAGCTCGAACGGAAATGATTAATTCTGCCTCACCAGTTGTACTGTCAAATACGAGGTGACACAATGGAGGGCCTGCATCCCTGTCACCCCCATATTTATCTCCACTCCTCAGGTCAGTTTCCTGTGCGTGCCTTGTCATTGTCACCATTCAGTAAAAACCTCCTTAACTCCACACACACAGGCACTGGGGCCATGTAAATTGAGATGTCTCAGCTGAAGCTAATGGGGAGGAAGTGACAGGCCAGGCGAGAGAAGCAGGCATTTTGCTTCTAAAATAAGTCACTTCCGGCTCAGCTTTTCCTGACTCAGTGCAGACAAGGGGAGGGGGGACAGCTTCTGAACCCCACAGACAGTTCC
>NW_017737547.1:0-1176 GCF_001890085.2 Hipposideros armiger | reverse complement strand
TATAATGTTTTCTGTACTATTAAATATTTCATGGTTTAAATCACAACAAAGAAATTGAAGAATCCTTTAAAGTTTTTCAATGATAGGATTTAAGAATCTTCTTTATGTAGCCTATAGAATTACTGAGATCACCAGGGGGGGAAATGCTGATTTTTTTTTTCAAAAAGTATGTTATAATTATTTTTGGGACAAATATTACATGTTTGTTACAAATGCTTTTGGGAATGAGAGAGTCTCCCTCAACACAAGGAAATGTCTTTGTTTTTTTGCTTTCATTCAATTTTATGTTATAATTCAGTTTGTGAATTATAGCGTTGGCAAAGCTAATATAAAACAGTTTGTTTCATTTCTCAAGTTATACATAATGAAATACTTTCATAATTTTGAATTTTCTGAATTGTAGATTCACTGTGTCAGGCATGATGATCAGCTACCCAAAATTATCCACAGCCCAGGTCTCCCTTGGATTCCTTTATTATAACATAGTAAAACGCTAAAACATTAACCTTCCCCTACTCTTGCAGGTGGAGTAGCCAGGGGTCCAGTTCTAAAGGACAGGCCATAAGCTCTGGGAAATCACTTTAAAGATGGGTGGAATCAGCAGAATTTCTTTTCTTTCTTTTCTTTTTATTTTTCTTTCCATTTACCTTTTCCCCTGGATTAGAGACCTGATCCCTGGAAGCCAGTGTTAGACCACAAATATTAATGTCACATGCCAAAGGCAGCAGAGTAGAATAAAGAAAGGACCTGGATGTTAAGAATTTAATCCACTGTCTAACATTGTGTTTTCTACATCTGTCTTCTTCCTGTGTGAGATAAATGCATCCATTATTTAGTTAAGTCAATATTTGAAGTTTTTTTGGCGCACATTAGAATGCAAATTTGTTATTGTTTTTTATTTATTCCTTTCTGGTATTCTTTCCAAATTCCATATGAATTTGTGTATGTGTACACACATGCACATTTCATGCATATATGTAATTGTTAGAGAAAAATAAGTTATACAAATAAATAATGAGTTTTTCATGTATAATATTTTTGTGATAACTTCAAAAAAGGGAAGTCAGAGACAAATGTTATATGTAAAAATCATAAAAATAAATATTTCCATTTAAATGGAAATTACCTGTAAGGACGGCATTCCTGAATGTTTTCCTCATGCTCACTTTTGTGGGC
>NW_017737546.1:0-1095 GCF_001890085.2 Hipposideros armiger | reverse complement strand
TAAATTCTCACCGCACAGCTGACCGAAACCCAATCAGAAGTTTCAGAAGAAGAGCGGGAAGACAGGCGTCCCACAATACTGTGGTTGAATCTCGCAGTCTTACCACAGATATGACTTGTAAGGGCTGGGGTTTACTTTGCGTCTTTTACGGACCTATGGGTTGGGGAGAACAGTTGCGGAAAGCAGAAATAAGGTGCGGAGAAAAGAGGAAGGCAGAATTGACGGGACCGCAGAAGAGGCAGCAGAACAGCATCTAAAAGTAGATTAAGAAACCCGGCCTCCAGTTAATCTCCATTTGGGTTGTTATAAAGAACCACGAGCCACAGGGAAACGAGAATGCTAAGTAACTAAGGAACACTCATCCCTAGACGCAAATGTCCCCAGAGTTAGTCGGTCACCTTGGTGTGTTTTTGTTGCGCTGGGTTCCTAAAGCACCCAAGATTCACCAGTGAGCTGGAGTTAGCAGCTGTTCCCGAGCAAATTCGGCGCAGCGGAGAAAGAGGGATGCGCGTAGCCGGTCGTGGTACCCGGCGCGTCCCCCAATCCCTCTCCAGGTCGCAAAGTGAGGAAACTTAAGTCACTACTCCGGCGCAGTCCACGAGGCAGGCACTCATTCCCCATGCCCAAGCCCAAGCCCTCTGGTCCCCGCCCGCTCTGGGCGAAGAAAGTGCAGTCGGGGCCGCGCTTGCTCCGCCGCCCCGCAGTCTCCACCGGGATTGCCTGGGAACCCCGCTCCCCAGCCCCGCGCCCCTTCTCTCTCGAGCCCCGGCCAGGCTCCAGAGGGAAGGAGGGAGGCGGCTCCAGCCCCTCTTGGTCACCACACTAACCTCGCCGCTGCTAGCGCCGTCGCCGAACACCTCCATTTCTTGGTCCCAGGGCTCGTCCTGAGGAGCGATTGGTAACATCGCGCCCTCAGGAGCACTTGAACTGGAGCTGCGAACCGCCGGCACCGCCGCGCATCCCGCCTTTTAAGCCTGCCTGCGGCCGCCGCGACCTCCCAGCCCCGCCTTCAGCGCCCACTTCCGTCGCCGCAGGGCCCCTCAGAGGCTGGGAGTGGGGGTCGCTTCCATCTCAAGCTGCTGCTCCCCATAGAGA
>NW_017737545.1:0-1138 GCF_001890085.2 Hipposideros armiger | reverse complement strand
TGTGCATAGTTTAGCCCAAATCACTTGACAGTTTCTGAATGACTAAATAAGTCTTTTAAACATGAGATTGGTGGAAAAGTAAGGGAATGTTAAAGATGCTCAAGGGCCGGCCGAGTGGCTCGGTTGGTTAAGAGCTCACTCAAGAGTTTGAGCTCTGAGCAACAGCAGTTCGATGCCTACCCTGAGCTGAGCAGCCGCTGAGCTGCCAACAGGTGGCAAGATGGCTCAGCTTAAAAAAAGATGCTGAAGAGTCACTCTCAGGATGTCACAGGGGCTCCTGGGCCACTTCATGCTCTTCTCACTAAGTTACTGCACTTCAATCTATGAGCACTTCGGGGAAATGTGAATTTATTTATTATGGCATTTGGTTTTCTGTCGTGTTTAATTAGAGAGACTCCAGACATACCAACACCTACTTTAAATGGAGTTAACTCACTCTATTCTGAGACTAAATTGGGAGAAAAGCGTAACCTCTCCACATGAAGAAACATTTCCCCAGACACATTACTTAAAGGATACTATTTAGTAGCCCCAGTGCTGTTACTGTGTGGCAGCTGAAAGGCTTTGGACTTGACCTGCAGCGTTGGCTCTTCTTGGATCTCCAGTCAGCCAACTCACCCTGAACATTTTGGACTTGCTGCCAGCCTCCATAGTCACAGAAGTCAACTCCTTAAAATATGACTCTTTCTCAATGTCTTTGTATCTTATTGGTCAAGTTTCTCTGGAAAGCCATGATAGACCAGGATAGCTAAGTCTGCAGAGACTTGCAATTGCTCGGATACAGAAGGAAGAAAGGACGGAGAGAAGACCTTGGCGTTCTAGGTAAAGTGACAGGAAGAGCGGAATTGCCTCTCATTAGAAAGTCAACATGAAGGGGTGGATATTTAGGGAGAACAGAGTTAACTCAGTTTGGGACATTTTTAGTTTAGGTTTTACTGGTCCATCCAAATGAAAACAGCCAAGGACAAGGTGTAGATGTGGAGATGAACTTTAATGAAATATGTCTGAGAAGGTGACACAGTACAGAAGCCAGTCGAATGGAAGGAACATCTGAAACCACAGCAAGCAGTCAAAAATTTTTTTTGAAAAAATGAAGAGAGAGGGGAGAGAAAGAGAGAGAGAGAGAGAGAGAGAGAGA
>NW_017737544.1:0-1141 GCF_001890085.2 Hipposideros armiger | reverse complement strand
AGGTTGAGGGTTGGGACCCGGGGCCGGCCCCAGGCCCAGGCCGGAGCTCGGGCCTGTTTCGTGGCCTCGGCACCATCAGGCCAGCAGGCACCGACGCGACCATTCGTCTCCCCAACGCGTCCAGGGGGAGCGGCAGTCCAGGTCGCTCGCAGGGAGAGTTCGGAGCAGCCCCTTTGAGGGGAGCCAGGCCTGTAGGGCCTTTGGCCTCCTGCGCTTCCAGTGTTGCCCTCCACTCCCGTTTGTTCCGTTTCCTCGTCTCACGTTGGCTCTTGTGTCAGCCTTACCACACAGGAAAGTGGGGGTGGGGTGGGGGGTCTCCGCCACACCAGCGAGGACTTGGGACCTGGGCCAGGTTGGTGAGGCAATACATACAGAGTGCACCTGCGGTGTGGTGGGCGGGGCCAGGGGAGGGGCAGGGCATGGCCCCCTGCAACCATTACCTGTCTGGCTTGGGGCTGCTTGAGGTGTGGCGGTCAGGCCGGCGTCTTGGTGGGTCCGGTCCACGCCCCGCTGAGAATGAGCCACTCAAACCCTGGCTGGGGCTGCCTCGCACCATGTCGGCGTCCTTCCCCAGGCCTCAGGTTGACCCAGGGTGCTGGAGGTGTAGCTAAGGATAGGTTCAGGTCAGCTGCCGGCCTGGCCTCCGTGAGAAGACATTGGTTTCTGGTCACCACGGCGGCCTGAGAGGACCCCGCACGGAGGGGCCCCTACAGGGTGGAGTGCTGGCCTTTGAGGCGCACCCCACCCAGGCAGCCCTCCAAGTGGCCAGGTTGAGGGGCCAGCTCCTCTTGGCCCGCTTCCATAGCCATTACCCGCGAGCAGGCGTGCAGACATCACAGGGACTCTGTTCCCTGGAAAGGTGGACTTGAACTCCCGGAGAGAGGTGGAGAGAGGTCCCCAGGGCCCTGTGGTGCTTGGGATGTCCTTCTAGGTACGCTGCTGCTCCCAACTAGAAGCCCAAAGGCAGACAGCCCATCTTGCCCAGCCCCGCAGTGGAGCTAACCCCACTTGGGAGGCTAAAAAGGCTTCTGGAGCCTCCCTGGGCCTTTTTTGACCCACAAAGGGCGGAGGGAGAGACCGGGCTCCTCAGGGCGGCCGCATTTGTGGAGCCACAGTGCCACCAAGCGGAATCATTTTCAGC
>NW_017737543.1:0-1177 GCF_001890085.2 Hipposideros armiger | reverse complement strand
TTCATTGAGCTCTTCCCAGGCGAGGCAGATCAGTTGCCATCTTGTGGACGGCTGCTCACTGCGGCTGCTGGCCGCTCACGCTGGCTGCTGGCTACACACAGTAGCCCATGGCAATCCACTGCCACAGGGGCTGCATCCTACTCTGTCACTGGCGACTCACGGCAGCCCAGCTCCAGGTTGAGCTGTTGTTCAGCATCTTAGCTGTGTAGGGCAGTGTCACTGGCCCTCATATGTGGGATCTGAACCAGGGCCCTCTGGCATCCCAAGCCAGATCTTAACTATTGCGCCACTCGGCCGGCCCCGAGGTTGAATATCTTATAAATTATTTGTAATTTTGGTGTGATCCTTGCAGGTAGTCGGCACAGTGTCTGTCTATTCCGCCATCTTACCGGAAGTCTTCTGACGGTTTCTTTTGTTGTGAAAAAACTTTTAAGTTTAACGTAGTCCCATGTGTTCATTTTTTCTTTTACTTCCCTAGCCTGCGGGGATGTATCAATAAAAATAGAGAGCCCAGAATTAAATCCAGGCATATATGGGCAGTTAGTCTATGACAATGGAAGCAAGAATTTACACTGGGGTAAAGATAGTCTATTTAATAAATGTTATTATTTGTCTTATTGATGATAGCCATTCTAACTGCTATGCGGTGATACCTCATTGAGGTTTTGATTTGCATTTCCCTTATAGCTAGTGAAGTTGAGCATTTTTTTCGTATATCTTTTGTTTGTTTATATGTCTTCTTGGGAGAAGTGTCTGTTAAGTTCATCTGCCCATTTTTTAATTGGAGTATTTGCTTTTTTTTGTTGTTGATTTGTACAAGTTCTTTAATTATTTTTATATTAGCCCCTTATCAGTTGTTTTATTTGCAAATAAGTTCTACCATTTGGTTGGTTGCCTCTTCGTTTTGTTGATGGTTTCTTTTGCTGTGCAGAAGCATTTAGCTTGATACAGTCCCATTCATTTATTATAGATTTTACTTTCCTTGCCTTTAAGGTCAAATTCATAAAATCCTCTTTGAATCCAAGGTCCTTAAGTTTAGTACTTATGCATTATTTTATGCAATTTATTGTTTCAAGTCTCATATTTAGATCTTCGATCCATTTTGAGTTAATTTTGGTATATGGTGACAGATAGAAATCTAGTTTTATTCTTTTTTTTTTTTTTTTTTTTTTTTTTT
>NW_017737542.1:0-1084 GCF_001890085.2 Hipposideros armiger | reverse complement strand
TCATCCTGATGTTCTTAACTTCCTCCCTGGTGGGCTGTCAATAACTAAAGGCCCAGCCTTTGGCAATTGGGAGAACATCAAAACTATAACTAATCACAGCAATACACCAGTGAAATGGACAAAGAAAATCAATAAAAAGGTTGGATACAATAAGGAGAAGATGTCCCAGATTACACGCAGCTGGAAAATAGACACAACAGCCTCGATTGGAACTGGAGAACTTGCAAAGTTAATTGCGATGTGTCAGTTCTCCTTTTCTGCAGAATTTGGAGGTTCTAATGTCAACACTGAAAATGAAAGCTGGAACAAAATGACTGAAGAGGAAGAAGAACTCACATTTGATCTGAAGCCACAAGAGCGTTTATATCTGTGGCAGTACCAACTGGGTATTGGTAA
Source organism: Hipposideros armiger (assembly GCF_001890085.2). Classification (NCBI taxonomy): domain Eukaryota; kingdom Metazoa; phylum Chordata; class Mammalia; order Chiroptera; family Hipposideridae; genus Hipposideros; species Hipposideros armiger. The sequence continues at coordinate 688 of NW_017737542.1, read as the reverse complement.
AGAATCAGTGTTGTTCTGTCGTGATTTAACGATTAACCATAATAAAAATCCTCCAGCTGACATCCCACTACCAACCGTGCAAAAAGAAAATAAATGAAGATGCTTTAACTCCAAAGATAATCAAGTGCTTCAGTTAAATACCTGCATTAATTATAACTTCAAGTAATTGTTTAGATATCTGCATGCATTGCTTAAAATGAGGTTGGAATTGTTTAATACAGCAAAGAGATTTTTCAGTTACAGCCAATGTAACTACAAATGACAACACTATCCATTATGGTATGATTAAACCCAGCAAGCAATAGCCGTCATTTCACCATCTCAGTTAACTATAGACCCGATAAAGTCCGGCTATGTGTAACCCACTTGTAACCACGTTAAAAATTATTTTGGCTTGTAACACCTCCTTTGTTTTTTTAGATGTTACTCTGAGGGGTTCAACAGATTTTTGACATGTACTGATATAAAAACCTTCACAAAACAAATGATCTTTTACACCTATTTTATTTTCCCCACAAGTGCTTATATATATGTGCCACAAAGTCAATGAATAAACTGAAAAGCAAGCTTTGTCTCTTTTAAATGAGTCAATGAGATGAAGTAAACTTAGCGTTTGAATGTCCAGTCTTTTGATGAGTTGAAGTGATGATGATAAAATGAGCTTTAAATCCACAAGGTTATTTGAGTG
>NW_017737541.1:0-1118 GCF_001890085.2 Hipposideros armiger | reverse complement strand
TATTATGTTAAGTGAAATAAGTCACCCTATAGTCTTTACAACATTATTGATTATATTTCCCACATTATATTTGACATCCCCCTGACTATTTTGTGACTACCAATTTGTACTTCCTAATCCCTTCACGTTTCTCACCCATCCCCCAACACCCCTCCCATCCAGCAACCATCAGTTTTTTTCTCTGTATCTATTATCTATTTCTATTTTGTTTGTTCATTTATTCTGTTCTTTAGATTTCACATGTAAGTGAGATCATATGATATTTGACTTTCTCAGTCTGACTTATTTCACTTAGCATAATATCCCCTAGGTGCATCTATGTTGTTGCAAATGGTAAGATTTCATTCTTTTTTATGGCAGAGTAATACCCCATTGTGTAAATGTACCACAATTTCTTTATCCAGTCATCTATTGATGGGCAGTTCAGTTGTTTCCACATCTTGGCTATTGTGACTAGCACTGAAGTAAACATAGGGGTACGTATATTTTTTTGAATTAGTGTTTTGGATTTCTTTGGATAAATACTCAGGAGTTGAATTGCTGGATCATAAGGTAGTTTCATTTTTAATTTTTTGAGGAGGCTCCATACTGTTTTCCATAGTGGCTGCACAAATTTGCCATCCCAACAACAGTGCATGAGGGTTCCCTTTTCCCCACATCCTTGCCAGCACTTGTTTGTTGATTTATTGATGATAGCCATTCTGACCAGAGTGAGGCAGTATCTCATTGTGGTTTTTATTTCCATTCCTCTGATGATTAGTGACACTGAGCATCTTTTGTCCTCTGTATGTTTGTCCCCTGTATTGGTCATCTGTACGTCCTCTTTGGAGAAATGCCTATTCAGGTCCTTTGCCCATTTTTTAAATTAAATTGTTTGTTTGTTTGTTTGTTTGGTGTTGAGTTGTGTTTTTTTTTATATATATAAATTTAGGATATTAACTTCTTATCAGATGTATCATTGGCAATTATCTTCTCCCATTCAGTAGGATGTATTTTTGTTTCGTTGAGCGTTTTTGTTGCTGTGTAACTTTTTAGTTTGATGTAGTCTTTATTCATTTATTTATTTATTTATTTATTTATTTATTTATTTATTTATTTATTTACTGTTTCCCTTGCCT
>NW_017732006.1:1046651-1048918 GCF_001890085.2 Hipposideros armiger | reverse complement strand
CACGCATCCCTGCTATATAAGAAGCTTAACTCCTCTTATAGGTTAAATAAAAAATAAATAAATAAAATAAAAAGCTGTTTGGGGAGGAGGAAAGGGAAATCAACATGAAGGAAATGAATCTCTGTAAATTCCCACAGATTTGGGGCTGAAGCCAATTTGTTAGTTTGCAAATGAAAGCGCTGTCTTTGCTTTTCACTACTCTGTTTCATGCTTTTAAAATGTAAACAGGAGGCTTTACATCTGCTATGTGTATTAGAAAATCAAGAGAATTGCAAACATTAAACAGAAGATGCACTGGGTATTTTCAAATGTTTCTGGTTGCTAAGCAACACACTTCCTGCTTTCCAGGCACCTCAGCTAAGTCACCTGGGCTTCAACTCTGAGGAAGTCGTGATTTAACTTCCAGCCATAAGCCGTGACATGCAAAGTACTGAAACAGAACGATAGATGAGGGCCTTTGATTTTATACAGGTTTTCTGAGACTTGTCACTAGCTGCTGTCACTGTCAGTGCTGGATCGATAGCATGAGATGGGTTAACACTATGTGGTTTTCTTAGAAACTCAGTTTTTTTATACAATACACTCCCTGACTCAATTAAATATCAGAAAGGGCATTTCTGAAGTAGCAAAAAGTATAAATTACAGAATATTTTTAAAGAATAGAGTTTTTGTTTATTCAGTTAAGTTCAATAATTTCAAATAAACTAATAGAATTGTCAAGTATAAATCCTATTTTAGTGGAACGTGAGAATTTTATTTTTTTAATTAACACATTAATGTACCAGTTTTGGCAATCCTCGTATTTGTTTACCAGTCTCCTCAGGATTTTATTTGTACTGTTCATTTAATCAATTCTATGTAGAGCTTGTTTCATCTCTACTACAATTCTGGGAGAAAAATATTTCCACCATTTTTAGAGATCAAGTAACTGATATTGTGTGGATAAGACCCCTGTCTGGAATTCATAATTAGGTTCCAAAGACTTGCAGAGAAGCCCAGGATATAAAGCAATTTCACTGTGTGCTTAAATCCCAGCCTATGCTCTAGAAATGCATATTTATCTTTTCTGGAAGCCTGCCTGGGCCCACGCTGCCCAAACCGTACACCTAGGACCCTGTCTGTGCATTTCCGTTTAGATCCCCAGCCCTAGCAGGTGGCCCCCAGGGACCTGAAAAAATACAGTTAAACCAAAAAATACCACTGGCATGTACTGTATAAACTAAATGGTACCTGCAAACCTTGGGAGTCAAGCAGCACCCCAACTCTGGTTTATTCACAGAGTAAGGCTCTCATAGAGCCCAGATTACCAATTACAATCATTTCTGAATTTCTCATTTCTTCCTTTCCCCATCATAATCCCTTAACCACTCACATCCAAACAGGGTAGGGATGTAGNTTAGTTCTACCAAGCCCCTGCTTCCCGCATCCCCACGGCAGACCACAGGAGACTCATCTAAGTGCTTAGGGAGGGGGGAATTTCAGCATGTCAGATCTCACAATCAGTTGTTGGAGGCTGAACGTGAGCATCCACTCCAGATACATACCAGTTATCCCTATATTTTGTGGTCCCCTCCCCACCTTTGGTGTCAGCAGCCTTAGGCAGGAGGCATTTGCCTAGTTCTCAAATTACCAGCTGCTTGGTCTTCAGCAAAATACGTATTTTATTGGCAATTCGGTGTTTTTATCAAGGTCATGATAATTCCAAGATCATAGGCTTTTTTATAATTAAATGAGATAATGTATGCAAAGTGCCTGGCACAGAGTAGGACCTCCTCAAACAACAGCTGTTTCCTTTTGTGATTATATGCCCTTTGTGTGATAAGGTGCCATCGGCAACGCTCGCCAACCTGACCTTTTGAATGTGCAGAAACAACCATGTTTAAAAGGGCAACACCATTTCCAAATGGGCTCAGAGGAAATTTGACTAGACACAAGGCCTAGCCTGGTCTCCCTTGTTTTTCCATCCTCACAGCCTCCCACCACATGCCCTTGTAACTTCAGCAAAGGGGGAAGTTGTTCTTTTCTGGCTTGTGGTCCTATTCAGGCACAAACTACTTCCCTTGATGACCAAGAGCAGACCTCTCTGCAGCTGCAGACCCTACCCAGCTCTAATGGCTAACTTGTTCTCCCCACCTCCCAGCCCCCCCAGTCCTCTACCTGCCCTCACTACCATCCACATCTGGGCCCCAGGGAGACTCCTCTCCACCAAAGACGCTCACAGTTAGCTTGACTTATTTACATAACACATCAGCACAAAGCCCAGCCAG
>NW_017732006.1:1045806-1046595 GCF_001890085.2 Hipposideros armiger | reverse complement strand
CCATACTGACTCTATTTTAACTGTGCATATTTGCATAAATTATAATGAAATGCCATAATGCAAGTAAAACCCTTAAGATCATGCCTGGCATTTAGTCTGCAGCAGTTATTTTTATTCTCTCATCTTGCACAGAGAAAACCTAACTAATCCTGAGCTCCCAACTTCTATCATAGCCAAGTTCCCTTGGTAAGTCCCAGGGAGTCTTTCTCTTGATCTGGCCCTGCCTCTCCACTCAAAACAGATTCCAACTATCCCCTAAGGACCCAGAGCCCGACTTTGTCATGCCTCATTGACTAGGAACCCTGGTGCATGTCCCCCAAGCACTGTGTCCTGGGTCAGAGAAACTCGGAAGGTGCATCAGAATCTCCAAATTGAGAGTGTGCAAAGCCTGTCCTCATGGTCCACTAGGCACAGGGCCCCCTAAAGTCCTAGCATTTGTTCACAAAAATTTAATATGCATCAGAATCTCCTGAAGGTTTTTAAATGCAGACCTCCAGGCCTCACTCCTAAAGATTCTATTTTGGTAAGCTGGGGTAGGGATGGGTGGCAGGATAGGAGCTTTCGACCAGGCGTTTCGTGGGATTCCTCTGTAGGTTGGTGGAAGACCACAGAATAAGAGCCAGCTTCAGGATTAGCTTCACTTGGGGCAGTGAGGGATCTCTTAGTCAGCAAAGCCCTTTCCTCCAGGGAGCCCGGTCCCACCCCACAATATCAAGGAAGACTGGGCCCTCAGAAAAAGCTAACGGTCCACTTATAACTAAGAGTGGGCCAAGCATAACACCCAGCAGC
>NW_017732006.1:1041379-1042126 GCF_001890085.2 Hipposideros armiger | reverse complement strand
TGTAAGGACTATTTTGATAAAGCATATACAGTTATTGGCATATAATAATAATTACTCTGTAAATGATAGAGACTCTATATCTTCTAGTTATAGATATACATTTTAATTCTTTCACATTGGATATGAGCAAATACTCAGAGAAATGGCATTTCATTTGTGGGAAATTTCTGAAGTCAAATCACTGTTAATTACAATACCACACCAACTCTATAAAGCCGGTCCATGTGACTGTTTAATGACCACATAACATAAGAAAAATAATATTATAGCTGAAAAGTAAGAAAAGGACTTACCTACTCCTGAAGTCAGCTACTATTAGAGGAAAAATTGTTCATATAAATCACTTTAGAAATCTGGTCCAACAAATTAAGAAACCAAAACACAGGCAGGAATTGCCTTGTCCAAAGTTCCACATCAGGTCGGGGGCAACATACTTGAGACTAGACCACCCAACCCCTCCCCTATCCCACTCTCTACCCCACCATCACCCATATTCTCTCTGCCACATAGAATGATTTCCCCCAAGGCTCTATATAGTGCCCTATAATGCTACCCAAGGCACAATGCTCTGAGACAACCTCCACGCAAAGCTCTCTTTAGGTAGAATTCTGTGGTACAATTTAATGGAAGGAGCCCCTTTGATGTGTGTTTGCTCACAAACTGCCCCTATACACGGAATGCAAGGAGAGACCAAAAAAAGAGGCAGACCAGTCCAGATTGGTAGGTGGCAATGTAGTGGGGGCAGTG
>NW_017732006.1:1033598-1036809 GCF_001890085.2 Hipposideros armiger | reverse complement strand
TAAAAATCTCTGTCTTTTAGTTGGTGTACAGTCATATGCTGCTTAACAATACAGATACATTCTGAGAAGTGCATCATTAGGCAATTTGTGTGAACATCATAGAGTGCACTTACACAAACCTAGACAGTATAGCCTACTGCACACCTGGGCTGTATGGTATAGCCTATTGCTCCTAGGCTACAAGACTGTACAGCACGTTGCTTTACAAAACAATATGATAGTAAATGAGGCACAAGAGAAAAATGATGCAATCAAGAGACATGGTAAATGCAAGAACTTTGAGGTCACTGCCAATGTAACACGGCATACTGTTTTATAGCAGACTTTACATTTTCTAAGTATTGCAGAAAGAGTGAACTCTAAAATAATGATAAAACATATACTATAGCAAACACATAAACCAGTAACATAGTTGTTTAGTATAATTATCAAATATTATGTACTGGACATAATTGTACATGCTATACTGTTATGTGACTGGAAGCACAGTAGCTTTGTTTACACCAACATCGTCACAAAGATGTGAGTAATGCTTTGCGCTATTATGTTATGGCAGCTACAGCGTCACTAGGTGGTAGGAATTTTTCAACTCCATTATAATCTTGTGGAATACTGTTGTATACATAGTTCGTCATTGACCAAAACATCATTATTCAGCACATGACTACTTTTATCCCATTTGCATTTAATATAACTATGGTGAATTCATGTCTACCATTTTATTATTTGGTTTTTGTTGCCTCTGTTNTGTCCAGATATGAGACCAGACAGGACATGGGGTTAGGTGAGCTCTAAGTGTGAGCTGGGACAGAGCTGGGGCTTAGAAGATGTCCCAGGTCCTTTCCCCTGCCCCAGACCAACTGAGAAAGCTCATCAGGACGCGCACATCAGCATATTTTAGTCTGATTCTCTCTCACTGTATTGTTCAGGTATTTTGCTGCTTTAATCAATTATACGGTCCTACAGATACCACAGGAACACAAATCTCCCATCTCTTTCCAAATTCAAAGTCATGGATTTGAGGCCCCAAGTCTTACAAGACCTATCCTTCACAGTGGTAGCCAAGCTTCCAGGTGGTGGTGAGATGGGGTTCAACTAGAGCTCTGGAAGGCAAGGGTGGGTCCCTGAGCTGACGAGCATTCACAGCCTCCAACTCAGCCCTGTGACTTTTTCATAAGCATCACTACATCAGGCTGGGCCTAATCAGTTCTCTTCGGATTAGGACTGCTTACAGAGCACAGTGTGTTACAGCTTAGTCTGGTTTCTTGCATTTTCAACACTTGCTTTATTCTTTCCTTTATGATTATTGAGTGTGAACACTGCTTCTCCTGTCAGCATACCAAATTCCTCACGGGGGAGGGTAACATTGTTCAGAGCAGGCCAAAGTCATGAGCTTTCACTCACTAGAGTCTTTTAACCACAGGGAGTTGCAGAATCTTAGAACACTCCTGTGGGCTCCATTTCAAGGTTATAGCCATGCCACATTTGATCTTGATTCCCAGTGTACAACAGGTAAGGAGGGCCTTGCTCCGTAACTCATAGGGGACAGCCTGTGTGACTCCACTCTGGGCCTTTGTGCCACTTCAGAAGCGATTAACCCTGTCCTCAGAGGGCAGCAGCCAGCTTCCGGCTTCATTGTATTCCTTCTCCAAGTTTGGTTTCTTTTTCTTTTTTACTTATTTTGCTTCCAAAACACGTTTTCCTCCAGTGGCTTGGGAATGTGTATGATTTTCAAGTGGAAAAAGTTATGTTTTCTCCTGTGCAACATCATGGAAAAAGTTATGTTTTCTCCTGTGCAACATCAAAAACACCTTTGTAAACTGGAAACATATAGCAGATTATCAGCTTCTACAATCTTCATGTCAAAATATTTCTTTCGTTGNCACGCAAAGCTCTCTTTAGGTAGAATTCTGTGGTACAATTTAATGGAAGGAGCCCCTTTGATGTGTGTTTGCTCACAAACTGCCCCTATACACGGAATGCAAGGAGAGACCAAAAAAAGAGGCAGACCAGTCCAGATTGGTAGGTGGCAATGTAGTGGGGGCAGTGTAGGGAGCAGCTATGTCTTCCTGAGACAACCAGGGAAGGCTTCACAGAGGAAGTGACTTTGAACTAGGTCTTGGAGGACCAGTGGGAATTTGTTGAGTGAAGACGGGGGCAGTACTTGGGAGAGGAGAGCATGTCTAAGGATGTGGACCTGGGAGAAGGCATGATGTGTTCAGCGAATGACAAGAAGGGACCGTGGGCAGGAGTGAGTGAGTCAGCTTTGGAAAGATAAGTTTCTCAATCCTATCGAGAAGGGTCTTTGGGGTCAGGCGAAACGATTTGCACTTGTTAACCTGCAGGTGGGCAGTTTTGCCCCAGTGACAACTTTTTAGCAGCCGTGACCAGATAAGGTCCATTTTAGTAACATTTAATGTTCGCCAGTATCTAACAAAGCTTGTGCATTTAACACAAGGCCCATCTCTCTTCGAGAGTTTAAGGTAAGATTGGTCAGGGAAAGCACAGCTGTCCCGGTCTCCTGTCTAGAATAATACAGCTTGCCAAAGCTCTTCATCCCTGCTCCTGAAATTCTGTATGTCTGCCCTGGCATTTCATAGCACTGGGGAGGAAAAAAAAATTGACCACTTGTTTATTTTGGAGGTAAATTATGGAGAGATTTTAAAGGGTTCCAGCCTACTTTTTCAGCTTGAGGATTTAAAAAAGAGAGAGTGTGGGGCTGATTTGAATAACGGCTTGTGCTCCCAAGAGCTTTGTGCTTTGGTAAGCAATGTTGGCTGATTATTGCCTCATGTTTTTCTGAAACAGCTGCCTGTCTCCTTTTAGAGCTCTATTCTAGGGGGATTGCAAGAACCACAGAAGAGAATTTAACTCCTGAAGACTCAGTTCACTTGGGTAGAAGAGACAGGAAAGAGCTGTGGTGCAGTGAGCTTTGTTTATTTGTTTCAGACAGTTCTTCGAGGCAAAGAGTGAAAGTTTCTTTCTCTGGGCTCCACTGGAAGTTTTGTGTGAGCCATTCCACTAAAGTCCACTTTCCTGGTATTTTGATGTATGTCTCCCTGTGTCTTTGAGCTAAGTTGGTTTTCAGCTAGGATTCAGTATTTATTTCAAGGAGGGACATGCTGGGGCCTGAATCACTGGGCTATCCTTCTGTTTTTTGAGTCCTACTATAAACCTAGTTTATTTGGAAGCCATCATGCAACTGTGGCTG
>NW_017732006.1:1025043-1027688 GCF_001890085.2 Hipposideros armiger | reverse complement strand
TCATGTCTACCATTTTATTATTTGGTTTTTGTTGCCTCTGTTTCTCATTCCTTTGTTTTCCATTCCCTAACTTCTTCTGAGTTATTCAAACATTTTGTGCTTACCTTTAACTTAGCTAATGTGTTTTTTTACTATATATCAGTGCAATTTGTTTTTAGTGGCTAGTCTGGGGATTACAATATACATACTTAACTTCCTATAGTTTATATGGAATCAATAGTTTACCACTTCAATTGGAATGTAAAAATGGAATGTAAAAAAATTGGAATGGAATAAAAAAAAACATAGGTCTCTATCTTTCCCTTTTTTAAATAATTGTTTCATGTATTATATCTGTGCTCACTGAAAGCTTTATATGACAATATCCTATTTTTTTGCTTTCAAGCATCAAAGATATTCCAAGAACTCAGGAGGAGAAGAACAGTCTACTGTACTTACTATGTCTGTTGTTCTTTCCTCACTCCTGATATTCCAAGTTTCCTTCTGGCATCATTTACCTTTTGTCTGAAGAATTTCTTTTTCTGATGGTTTTAGAGCAGTTCTGCTTGCAACAAATTCTTTTGGTTTCCCTATGCCTGAAAATGTCTTTTATTTCACCTTCCTTCCTGAAGGGTATTTTCATTGGTTATAGAATTCACAGGTTTTTTTCTTCAAATATTTCTTGAGATTTTCTTTTAATATACAGTAAATCTGAAGAACATTGAGATTGATATTGTGGAATAGAGTCTGTTCAATTTTGTCTTCTTATGATAAGAAGATATATGCTAAAATAGACATTCAAGTATATTATTTATTTACACTTCTACATTTGCCCTCAAGATTTCAAATTAGAAAACCTGCTATAACAAACATAACATGTTTACTTATGATAATATGAGCTGTTGAGCCAATATAGCTCAAGATCACAACCTGTCACTATTTTCATTAATTGCTTTTTATCCCATAATTAACTGAAAAGACATATTGTCTCTCTTATTATAGTTCTAGCTATCCTTTCACTTGATTTTTTTTCATACTGTTGTGATCACACCTTCATTGTTGTCCTGGCTAGAGACCACTAGTTTGCAAATTAAAACCAAACAATCTTCATTAATAATATCTACCATCTGCCTCCCTCACTGGGCTGCTAATTAAACAAGAATTAATAAGCTGATGATAGCAAAATTCTTGGCTATTTAGGTATTTATTGAAGTAATAGGAAATATTCATATACTTTTTTGAAAGACCAAGGAAATATCAATTCTAGCTTTCATTATATCTTGAATTTTTGTCCTGGCTTCAGTGTGTATTCCCTCATCTAAACTGAGGTTCTCATCTAGTCTTCAATCTCTTCCTCACATCTCTCTCCTTTCCCTGTTCACCTTGAGAATCTCAGTTTGGTCTTCAGCACTCAAATCAATGTCACCTTTAAGAGACTTTCCTTCATGTCCTCTTTCCCCATTGTGGAAGGCACAATAGTTGTCCTCCAAAGATGTCTGTGCCCTAATCCCTGAAACCTGAAAATATGTTACCTTACCTGGCTAAAGGAACTTTCCAGATATGATTAAGTTAATGACCTCAAGATGGGGAGAGTATCCTGGATTCTTCACATTGACTCAATTTAATCACTTGAGTCCTTAAAGGTGGAGAACCTTTCCTGGATGTGGTCAGAGGGAGGGAAGGTCAGAGAGATGCAATATTACTGGCTTTGAAGATGAAAAAAGGGGCCATGAGCCAACAAATGTGGGCAACCTCTACAAGCCAGAAAAGACAAGAAAACAGATCTCCCCTAGAACCTGCAGAAAGCAGCCCTACTGACATTTTGAATTTGGCTCAAGGACACCTNTGTCAGTGCCCCCTTCCTGGGAGGTCTCTGTCCTCACTGTTGGTTGTTCTCACATCCCTTTTACCAAAGTTTACAATTCAACCAAAGCCCACTGGCTTTTTGGAATTAACCGTGGACTGCTCATTGCCAAAGGACAGAGCGGAGTGTTCTGAAATGTTAGCTCACGTACTTCAGCGGTGACCTGGCCTCTCTTCTGTGTTTGATAGTGTCTGATATTTCTGAGTGCTTAGATAATGTACAGAATAACATTAATCATATCAATACTTATTGAGCACTTATTATACATCAGGGACACACTAAACATTCACATGCTATCTCATTTGCCGCCCTCACCACTGTCTGTGGGCTACATTACTATTATTCTCCCCAGTGTGTTTGTGAGAGAACTTAATCTTAGAGAAATAATTCACTGGTGACTACAGAACAGGGAAGAGGCAGAACCAGAAAGAGAACTTGCAATTCTTAATACCACAGCCCTTGGGCATATCTCAGGGACAAGAGGCAGTTCACACACTTGCATGTGAGTTACTACAGGGGGCCCGGAGCTCTCTGAAGCAGGTGGCATTTGACTCCACATCAGAGACTGAAGTGCCCCTGGGCACACACCCCCTCATGGAGGTTGTGACTCAGTTAAAGAGAGGAGCCCGTACTCACAGATAATTGTAGAGTCATCTTTCTCTTCAGGCATTGCTTTTGAAAACATAAAACACGACTTTTTTGGAATAAGTTAAGTAATTCACTTAATGGGCTCATGTTAGTGTTTTATGTTTGGGCAAATTTCAGTAACTTACAAAAAAATGAGCTATTCAAGTTCCAACAT
>NW_017732006.1:1019991-1022283 GCF_001890085.2 Hipposideros armiger | reverse complement strand
CTTTAGCCCCCAGCAACCACTGTCCTATAGTTTTATCTTTCCAAGAATGACATATAAATGGAATCATATAGTATGTAACCTTTTGAATCTAGTGATTTTCAATTAGCACAATGCTTTTGAGATTCATTCATGTTGTGTATATACAGATAGTTAATTCCTTTTTATTGATGAGTAGTAGTCCATTGTACGGATGTACCACAGTTATTTATCCATTCATCCTTTGAAAGATATTTGGCTAGTTTCCAGTTTATGGCAATTATAAATAATCTGTTATACACGTTTGTGGATAGATTTTTGTGTGAACATGGGTTTTTATCTTTCTGGGATAAATACCCTAGAAGATAATTACTATATCATTTTAGTAAGTATATATGTTTAACTTTGTAAAGAACTACCGTACTGTGGAAAACGGTGGCTGTACCCATTTGCAATCCCACCAACAATGTATGAGAGTTCCAGTTTTTCACACCCTTGAAAGCACTGAGTATTAATTGTCAGTATATTTCAATTTTAGCCATTTTAACAGATATGCAGTGCTCTCTCATCTTGGCTTTAATTCATACTTCCCAAATGGCTAATGATGTTGAATATCTTTTCATGTGTTCATTTTCCATCTTTATATCTACTTTGATCAAGTATTTGTTCAAGACTTTTGCCCATTTAAAAAATTAAGTTGATTATTTTCTTACTGTTGAATTATGAAATTTCTTTATATATTTTGGATACAAATTCTTTGTCAGATATGTGATTTGCAAATATTTTCTCCCAGTCTATAGCTTGCATTTTCATTTTCACAAGAATCTTTGGCAAAGTAAAAATACTGAGTGTAGTGCAATTATCAGTGCAATTTTATCAATTTTAATGTCACATGTCAGAACTCGTTTACTTCTAGGTAACAAAGATTTTCTCCTGTGCTTTTTCTAAAAGTTTATAGCTTAATGTTGTAAGTTTATACCTATCATTCATTTAAACTTAATATTTGCATAAAGGAGTATGAGGTTTCAAGTGAGGTTATTTTTTTCTTTGCATGTATATGTCTTACTGTTTCAACACCTTTGTTGAAAAGACTGTTCTTTCTTCATTGAATTGTCTTTGCATTTTTGTAAAAAAAAATTGGTTGACTATATTTGTGTGGATCAATTTATAGACTCTATTCAATTTCATTTATCTATGTGTTTATCTTTTCACTAATATCACACTGTCTTATTGCTACAGCTTTATAGTAAGTCTCAAAATCAGTAGTATGATTCCTCTAATTTTTTCATTTTCATAATTGTTTTGACTATTCTAATTTCTTTGCCTTTCCATGTAACATTTAGAATCAGATTGTCTATATCTTTAAGATATTCTGCCAGAATCTTGATTGGAATTGTATTAAATCTATGAATAAATTTGGGGATAATTGGCATCTTTACTATATTGAGTCTTCTAATTTATGCATGTCTCTCCATTTACTTATGTCTTATTTGATTTCCTGTCAATGTTTTGTGGTTTTCAGCATACAGAATAGATATTTGTTATTTAGAAGAGTATTTTTATTTCTAAGTATTTGGAGATTTTCGTGGTATCTTTCTGGTATTGATTTTTAGTTTAATTTTATTATGGTGAGGGAAAATACTTTCCATTATTTCAATTGTTCTCAGCTTCTTAAGCTTCCTTTGGCTCAGACTATCATCTGTCTTGGTGAATATCCCATGTGTGCTTAAAAAAGAACATTTTATGTGCAGTCATTGGGTGAAATGTTTTATAAGTGTCAATTGGATCAAGCTGGTTGATAAGGTTGTTTAGGTGTTTTATGTCCTCACTGATTTTCTGTCTACTACTTCCATAGATTATGGAGAGAGAAATTTTGAAATCTCTTACATATAATTGTGGATTTGTCTATTTCTCCTTTCAGTTATGCCAGTTTTTGCTTTGTATTTTCAACCTGTGGTTAAGTGCATAACATTTAGAACTGTTATTCCTTTTTAGTGAATTGATCCTTTTATCATGATATAATGCACTGCTCTTTATCCCTGGTAATTTACTTTGCTCAGAGGTCTACATTGTCAGATACTAATATAGCCACAGCAGTTTTGTTTTGATTAGTATTCGGATAGTATATTTCTCACTCTTACTTTTTACCTACCAATATCGTTTTGTTGGAAGTGAGTTTCTTGTAGGTTCTGTATAGTGGGTTTATTTTTAAAAAACAAATCCTAAAAATCTCTGTCTTTTAGTTGGTGTACAGTCATATGCTGCTTAACAATACAGATACATTCTGAGAAGTGCATCATTAGGCAATTTGTGTGA
>NW_017732006.1:1011468-1013326 GCF_001890085.2 Hipposideros armiger | reverse complement strand
ATTCAACTATGTCCCGTAAAATGCTTATATGAATACGAACAAAATATACCATCTGTTTGGTGTCTGCTACACACTTGACATGTTTCACACACTGCTTTTAATTCTCACAACATACTTGGGCTCAGAGGGGCCAGGAGGCTTGTCCTGGGACACAAGGCAAGTGAATGACAGAGCTCGGCTACAAACTCACCATTTCTCCAGACACCAAAAGATGCCTTTTCCAGAATAGCACAACTATTTGAAAATCCATATGGTAAGTATGGAAAAGAAGATAACTTTCAATTCATAAAAACACAATTAAATAGAAACATCCACGTCATGCCACCTAATAGGACTCAAGAATGTTACTTAAAAGATAGTTTATCTAAAACAGTCAACCATGTAAATGCCACAGGGCCTCCGTGTATGTTGGCCTAGGATCTTAACAGGGCCTGCTTCTAAATCCTACACTTGTTTTGCTAGACTCATCCACGCCCACTCAGGCTTTTGTGTCTTTCTCATCAGAGAACAGCCTGTCCTCCCCTTTCTGGTCCTTGATGTTCTGTAGCTAAAGAGGAATGTCTAAGAAGCAACTGACACAACACCAGAGGCTCATTCACCTCTGCCCACGCAGTATCGGCTTTGATGGATGGCTTTGGATGACATTCATAATGGGCACCAGCTTTCAGGAGGAGAACTTCCAGAGGAGTCTCTACCCAGATGGGGCAGGCTTCCCGTGGACTGACGTCAGCTGTCAGGGAGAAATTGGAAAGTCGAGGAGAGGAGTAAACACTAAAAGAGTATTTTTTTTAAATAAGCAAACCAAGAATGTTTAATATTTTAAATTAATTGAAGTACTGGTGCCAAACAATGATCTANACCTCTACAAGCCAGAAAAGACAAGAAAACAGATCTCCCCTAGAACCTGCAGAAAGCAGCCCTACTGACATTTTGAATTTGGCTCAAGGACACCTGTGTCAAACTTTCAACCTACATAACTATAAGATAATATATTTGTGTTGTTTTAAGCCACTAAGTTTGGGTAATTTGTTACAGCAGCAATAGAAAACTAATATGCTGACCCCCCCCCCGCCAGGTTGGATTGAATGCCCCTTCTATCCACACATACTGTTAACAATATGTACATAGCACTTATGATACACTGTTGATACCATCTGCTTACTTGCTTGCTCCTTGCAATAGACTGTGAGTGCTTGAAAGCAGGTATAGATCTTACGTTGGAATGTGGTTATCCACGAATTCATTCATTCATTCATCATACAAAACAGCTATTGAGTTATCACTTCACACCTGGCTCTAGGACAGGCTTTGATAATGAAAATGCATATTAACATTACTCTTTCATTCCAATTGGTCTCCTGCCTGTGATTTTTTCATTGAAGAAATGGAACAGGATCAGGCATAATAAAGATGGGCGACTTCACCCAGGCCTGGACTGTAACAGCGTTCATATCTTTAAATCTGGCAGTTAAAGGACATTAAAGACATATTTGGAACTACACAATCTTTCCAGTGAATCAGTGAGGTTATTTTGGGAACTATCATGGGCCAAGGAGAAGGGGAAGAAACTGCAGAAAGGAAATGCAATTGCTTATTTTTCACACAAAGAGTGTCAGGCAGGAAGCGTGAAGCAACGGTGCCCATGACACCATCAGACAGATGACTATTTCTAAGCCAAGTTATGAATCATGTTAGTGCTGTCCAAGAAGCAAAAGAAATGAGAGCGACTTTGGGATAAATTTGTGTGCTTTTCAGATGTTTGCAACAGCCACCTACTGGTCACCTGTGTCAGGACCAGGTACTGGGAGTTCAGCCCTCTCTCATCCACTTTCCCCCTCTACACCTGTGTTTACAGCAG
>NW_017732006.1:1008405-1009333 GCF_001890085.2 Hipposideros armiger | reverse complement strand
CATCTAATCCTTAGCTACTCTTCTAATAGCTTCCTAACTGGTCTCTTTGTTTCCACTGTTGCCTTCCAAAGGCTATTTCTTCACAGAGCACCCATAGAGTTTCTTTTCAAAATGTAAGTCAAATCAAGTCTTCTCCTACTCCAGACCGTCCAGTTTCTTCCCATGAGCAATAAAATACAAACTCTTTACCATGGCCTATGAGATCTCCACTCTGCCTACCTCTTCAACTTCACCTAGCACCATTTCTCCTTTCCTATTCAGCTCCAGTCACAATGGCCTTCTTTTTGATCCTCAAATAAGACAAACTAATTCTTGCATTAGAAACTTTGTATTAAGACTTCCCTCTGCCTGGAATGCTCTCTTCTCAATTCTAAACATTGTTGGCACCTCTTGCCAGTCAGGTCTTATATTAATGCACCATGTACAGAGAGGTTGTCCCTGATCACACAATCTAAAATAGTACCCCCTTCCAATCACTCGCTATTATTCATTTATTTAACAGACATTTAAGTGGTGACACTATTTTAGATACTTAGGTATAGTCATGAGCAAAACATACAAGTATGCCTACTCCAGTGGGGAGAGACATACAAAATATAATAAGTACATTAAATAAGTAAGTTATATATTTTATTAAAAGATAAGAAGGAAAGAAGGAAAGAAGGGAGGGAGGGAAGGTGGGAGGTAGGAGGGGAAACAGAGCAAGGCGTTCACCTACATGGATAGGCTTGCTCCTACTGGCCAAAGATGGGACAGTATTGACCATCACTGTGTTTAAATTCTGCCACTTCTATACGATTTATACCTTATGTTAATCAAAGTTTATAATTAAACATTAAGGGGAACTTTCTCTCTATAAGAGTATTTCACTTAATCAACAAATCAGGAATGATAGAATAAGAGTATCACCATTTTCCAACGTTTTGGT
>NW_017732006.1:1001131-1004810 GCF_001890085.2 Hipposideros armiger | reverse complement strand
TGCCTGGGCACCTGCAAAGCAGGGCACCCAATAAATGCTTCATGGAAGAACATGGCATTTAGAAATTAAAAAGGCTTCAAAAAGCTCATTATAATAAATATCATATTGTAAACTTGCTCTCGCTTGTTTTACAGTTTAGCATTATTTTTCTTTTTCATTATATATTGGTAGTGGGAAGCACCATAACCTTTTCAGGTTTGGACCCTTTTTTTTTTTTAAAGGACGGACTTTTATTTTTCACAGTTCTGGAGGCTGGAAGTTCGAGATCAGGATGCCAGCTTGGTCAGGGTCTGGTGAAAACCCTCTTCCTGTTTCTCACATGGTGGAGAGACTGGCCCCTTTAAAAGTTATAATGTTTGAATTTTTGTTTAAAGCTTAATGTGGAATGGGAAAGTTCATATTGGTATCTTAGAAATATTTTGTCTTTTGGTTGAGGTTAATTTAATAACAAAAAAAAAATGTAGGTCTTTAATCCCAGTTGGGTTATAGCCACCTTTGTGGATCAAGTAAGTAAACAAAATGTCAGTGTTATGCTGTGGTATTTTTGGTTTTGCCCAAACTATTTCAAAAATTAATTAATTTACATCTACAACACAACCTTCTTCCAAGTTTCACCCAATACTGCCATCACATCTAGAGGGACTCCTTAAAATAAGCCTGATGCCTAAAGTACCCTATTTCAGAATTTTAACTGGAGCTGATTCTGGGTGGTAATTTTTCTTTCTTCCTTTGTTTTTCTTTGTANGTCTGGCTGACAGCAGACCATCAGCACATACCTGCTGAGTAAATGAGCTTGCCTCACCAACGATTTAAATCCCTGTCTTGTAAAGCCCAACTCTGTATCTAACCAAGGCTCCTAGATTAGATTTAGAGTTGTCCTGTAATTGTAGAGAAGCTTAATATTACTTGGTAATTCATTAGCTCCTGTCCAGTGCTTAAGATGATTATGTGGAAGAATAAATGTAAGTTTAAACAGATTCATCTTTCTTAATTATTGTAGGTGCACTGATTTATGGATATAATGAGCAGGTAAAGAGAGTCTAACCAACTGTTAACATCCCTGATAAAAATACATTTGACTAAGGAATCATAGCATTGAAAGTCATAGAATACCTTACAAAGGCAATTTCATTATCAGTATGTATTTCATGGAGCATAGCCATTAAAGCTACACTGTGGTAAATGATTAACTAAATCAGGTACATTCATTTAGGGAGATTCAAATGCTACTCACACTCATAAAGCCTCTAATGGGATAGCACACTCTTCCAATGAGGCAGCAGCCTCCGTCAGTTCTGCACCTGCACAGCCAGGTCTCGGCTGCAGTGAAGTCTCTCTGACCTGATACTCAGTCCAGGTTTGCGAAGTCATGACTGTGGCCAGGCAAATAACTCCAACGACATTGGATGTGCCTCAAAATTGACTCCCATTTGGCCCATGACACTTGGGAGGGGCCCACAGAAATCATGATTGTTTTTTTTTGTCAAGGTGAAAATAAAAGCAAATTTTTAAAAATCTACTTTGTTTCTGTTTTCTGAGATTGGGGTAAAGATGCCAATAAAGCCCCATTAAGAGAAGCCTGTTCCGGGCATAATTAACATCTTCTCAGTTAAAACCTGAGGCTCTCCTCTCTGACTCCCTGCACAGCAACAGGAAGTCATTAGAGACCCCATGTTGACAGAGCAAGTCGGAGTGTAATGGGAACTGTCCAAGAAAATGCCCAAAGCGATCCAGGAAGAANCAAGAAGGTAGAGCATGTGCCTTGGTGACATGGGAGCACGTGATCCATTTCAGGAATAGTAAATAATCCATTGTGGCTACAGTATATGGAATTAATAAGGAAGTATGATGGGAGACAACAACCAAAGAGCAGGTTGGGGTCAATTGTGGAATGCCTTGATCACCATGCTAAGATGGCCTATCATGGAGGCAATTATGTACCATTAATGGCTTTTTACAGTGAGAGATGTTATCAGATGTGTATTACATAAACATAAATTACAGAATGGTCAACTGGAGGAAATACAAAAGAAAATATAGATCATAGCCTGGGATGCCAGGTAGGAACTATTACAGAGGTGTAATATGAGATACTGAAGTTAATGGCAGTCAGAGTAGAAGAGAGGGGATATCTTTGAGAAACACTTAATGGGAAGGATTTAACCACAAAAATGAAGGAGAGGGGAAATGGAAGATGAGGTTTTGTTGTCTAGCTTAGGTATAAGAAAGGATATATTGAGGGTAAAGACAAAGTCAGTGAAAAATTAGCTTGTGTATGAAAGACAAACTCATACAGAGTCTTTGGAGGAAGAGACAATTGTGGGCTGAGCCAGTAATCAGAAGTCACCCAGAATTGGCCTCAATGCCATAGGTGAGGTGAGGACAAGATATCAGGGACATTTTTCCAGTTCTTCTATAAATGAACTTGAGTTTTATACTAAGTCTGCTCAGCTCTGGTCCAGTGCTTGTCCCCTGTTATTGAGCTCCGACATCAAATGTAGAAAGCTGAGATTTCTTTCCCCCCAAATTCTGTACAAGGTCAATTGTAATTCTATAGTAATAGTGATATCTATAACAAAAATTATAATAACTTAAAGTTATACAGTACTTTAAACTTTTTAAAACACTCTAACACTCAGCACTCATTCGTTCAACAGCCGTCCATGGGGAGTAACTATGGTGATAAAGAGTGTGTACTCTGGAGTCAAGCCACCTGTGTCCTGGCTCTGCCACACACTCACTGTGTGACCTTAGGCAAGTTACTTAACTCCTCTGTGCCATCTTCTCATCTCATCTATAAAATATGTATAATAATAGTGTTGTGATGATGACTGAAGGAAGTCATTCATGTAAAGCATTGAGGAGAACGCCTGGCACTAGGGAGTGTTTACTAAATTTTCATGACTTTCCATTGTTCATGCTGATGAATGCTTTCAGGGAGTCAAGGGGTTCTTAAAGGCAGAGAGTCCATCATGAAAGAGCTTAGAAGTTACTGGGAGAGAATCAGATGGAATATGGTTAATTTGTATTATTTTTAAAGTAAATCCTCAAGAGCTCAGTTACTTACTTTGCACCTGATTCCACTATCCCCATCCCCACCTGCAACCACTAGAGTACTTAGAATAGTACTTGGAATGAAGTAGACACATCTAATAAATATTTGATAATGTATTTATTATGTGTCCAAAGAGAGATGCTGATAAAATTCCAATAGAATTTGAAAAGAATGATTACCCTTTTGATGACCACAAAGGAAGGAGCATCTGTGCTGTGCTCCGATGAATAAGTGAGATTTGATGTTAGGTCATGCGTTCCAATAACAGCGAGGGGACATAGGCAGAGTACATTCTATAATCTGCAGTTCACAAGTGACACTTTGCTATGACAAAGCATGAAGGTGAAGTGACTTGTCTAAGGTCATACCACTGCATAGCAACATCACTGGGTTAGAAACAGTACAACCGACTCCCTGGCCAGTGCCATCTGTTTGGGCCTGCATAGACCTCACAGCTTCATGGACAGCCTGTTTGGCTTGTTTGACCCTCATTCTGTGTTATGAGCTGTACACAAAGTACCTAAAGTTCCTCCCTCCATGGCATCTGAATAAATGGCTGTTGCATACCCTGTGTCAGGCATCTGCTTTGCAACCATCACTTGTGATGAGATTAAACCCCAGTGC
>NW_017732006.1:991712-998616 GCF_001890085.2 Hipposideros armiger | reverse complement strand
GCTGTCAAATTACTGTAAGGTATAGATGGTAAAGGGAAAAATCAAGGAAACAGAGATACCATCAGTTAGGCTATTACTGAGGTATAGATGAGAAAAATGTTGGTCGCTTAAACCAAGGTTGTAGTAGTGGTAACAAAGGGAAGAGAACGGGTTAGAGAGATATAGTGGAGATACGAACAAGGGAATATGGAGATTATCTGGGTGTGGAAAAGCATGGTAAAGTAGACAAAAGAATCAAAATTATTCTTAAAAGTTTGACTTGAGAAACTGGAGTCTGCACTTCAGGAGATAAGAGTCTAGAGATATAAATGTGGGAGTCACTTAGCTATAGGTGGTATTTAAAGCCAGGGAACTGGATGCGGTCATCTGGGAATCAAAGACAAAGAAGAGAAGTCACTTCAACATTTGGGGACTGCAGAGCCACCTAAGGAGCCTAAGAAGAAACAGAGAGATGGAAGGAAACCCAAGAGAGTGTGGTATTACAAAAGCCAAAAGAGGGGAGTTACTCAGTCAGTTATATTAAACGCTGATAAGAGTTCAGGTGAATTGAGAAGAAAGGCCGGTATTTTGGATCTGGCACCTTAGAAATCATTATCGACCTTGACAAAAGGTTTTAGTGAGAAATGAGGATTAACATCTGACTGGAGTGTATGAAGACTAAATGGGAAATGAGGGGAAAAAAGACATGTATACTCACCTCATTTGAAAAGTGTTGCTGTGAAGATGAGCAGAAAAATAATGAGGTAACTAATGGGAGATACAGAATCTAGGGGAAAGAATTTTTTTTTTCAAATATGGAAGATTCCAGATTCCACTCATTTGAGTGATCAAGAGGAAGAGAGGTGGAGAGTAACTGAAGGAGGGAGATCTTTGGGAAGATAGGAGAGAACAGGACCCTGACTGAGAAGAAAGGGGAACATCTTGGACAGGAGCAGGAGCACGTGTTCCGTGAGAGAAACCAGGGAAGGGGAGGACTCCTATAGATCTGTGGTAGAAGAGGAGAGGTCACCAGTTAGGGACCTGGGAGCTGTGGGAGCTTGGATAAGAGAGGTGAAGCTATGAATTGTTTCAATGAGAGAGAAATGGAACTCACGAGGGAACTGTAGGTGGTGGTTGAATGCCACTTGAAATTTACAGTCATTACTTAATGTGAAACCAGGAAGTCAGGCTTTCTGGTTTTCTTCCGTCAAGTTTGTCTGCCACTGGACAGGCACAGAAACGACGGATAGTTTTTTTTACCCAAGCTTGGGGTTTAGTCTAATAAATACAATGAAGGAAAAGTGACGCAAAGGAGTTAAGTCTGCAAGGGAGGGATATAGGGAAAGACCATGAAATCCATTTAGGTCATGACAGAAGTAGAGAGAGGAGGTAAGAAGTTGATGGATAATGCGAAGAGGCAGTGCCACTGGGTTGGGGGACTCAATAAGACCAAAAAAGTTGTTGCAGAGAGAATGTTGGAAGACATAAGCTTCAAAGCAGTGCTTATTGGCCAGGGAGTAGGCTGCTTGAAATCAAGACTGCTGAGATACTGCAGTTACTGGTGATGATAAATTTTAGGGTGTGACCATGTGAGTCAGTGGCCGAGGTGAGGAGGAAGATTAGATCCTATCTTTTNGTTTTCTAGCAGAAGGTCTTTTTCTGTAACCGTATAGACTGGGATATGGGGAATCACTCTTTGAAAGAAAATGGATAGTGGTATCAATCATTATAAGAAAGTAATGATATTTTGTATTTGTTTAATGTTTCACAATTTTTCACTCATTCATTCAATGAGTATTTCAGGAGCCCCTGCCATGTGCTATGCTAAATGTTAGGTAAGAGGTGGTGACCAAAACAAACTGACCCCTGTTTCCATGGAACCAAACCCTTTCATACGTCCTGGAGAACAAGACAGAGCAAGGGCTGGTACTCATTGGCTCAAACTCAACAGTTCCTCTTTTTTATTGTAGCCATACTTAGATCAGAGACTCACCGAAGCCCTCTTAGGAAAGGGAATACTTCCTGGAAGGTCACACAGGGATATTGTGGGACTTCAAGAACAGACACAGGCATGGCCAGGCTTCCTAGGACCTGTCATGGGACCCAGGGTAGCCGCAAATCTCCTGAGGCTGATTTGTTCTTATTCTAGTTGTCTGCCCTCTCTATGACTCAGCCACTCTCTACGTCTCTGCTCTGCTCTCCTCCTGTGGGGACACATCAGTTATGGAGAGGCAGTAGAAAGGGGTGGTCAACAAGAAGATGCTAGATCCCAGAAGCCTGGGTTTAAATGCCAGCTTGGCTGCCTACTAACTGTGTGACTGTGAAGATGTTAATTAACCTCCCTGAGCCTTAGTTTCCTCATCTGTAAAGTAGAGATATTAACAGAACCTACCTCATAAAGTTGTTGAAGGATTCACTAGCATAAATAATATAAAGCACTTGGTATGGTGTTTCTCAGGCAATAAAAGTTATGACAACACACTGGCATAGGATTTAGTGAAGTGCCCACTGCTATTCTAAGGGTTTCCATGCATTAATTCATGTAATCCTCACAACAATCCTAAAATGAAAGTACTATCATTATATTCATTTTATTGACAAGAAACCAGAACTTTAATAGAGATGTTTAATAAATTGCTGAACATCATACAACCAATAGGAATCCACAAATTCCAAAACCTGTGGTCTTAATGGTTATGTTAACATAATAACTGGCTTAATCTTGTCCTTGCTTGAATCCGTAAATCTTTTCTCAACCTCAGTGTTGCCTGATTGAAGTGCTCCTAACGTTCACTCACTGTGACCTCTCTTGGTCTCAATTCTATTTTATGGCTCCTCTCTGTTTCCTATTTTAAATCCCAGCTCATCTTTTCATGACACATCCCTTCAATGTTTGCTGGCCCAGCTTATGTCAGCATCCACCTGGGGCCAGTTGCTGTGGCTAGAGGCAGTGAAGCTACTTGTTTCAAAGCAGGGCCAGATAGAAGGGGCTGTGGGCATAACAGGCAATATGGTTGACATTTCTAAAGTACCCATTCTATAGATACAACAATCGAGGTTTNTGTGTGTGTGTGTGAAGGCTGAAACCATATCCTTTCTGTTTTGTACAAGGCATGCTTTTATTAATCACTTATTTGTTTCCTAGGCCCAGAACCCCTCAAAAATTGGTATTCTAGACTTCCTCTCAGTTAATCAAACCCTATCCTATCTCTGCTCCCCTCATGTTTAATTAAATGCCCTTTCTTCTACTGAGAAAATGAATGGCATTGCTAAGATACAAGCTATCGTATCTTTTCTTCTCTAAATATTCTATTTTATTCTATACTCTACCTTCCTCTGACCCCTTCTCCCTCCTTCATTCTTGATCTAAGACCTTCTTCCTTCTTCACCACACCATACCTACAACACACCTAATGCTTTTCTTCCTCTCCACTCCTCTCCGCCTCTCCAAATTTTCTTGAAACAAAGATTAACCTCAAAAGAGGTGGGAACCTCTTACATAAACTCTCTCATCTCCACAGAAAAAAAAAAAGAGACACCTCTCTCTTCCAGATTCCTGTAAAAAAATACTTTTTTATACAAGTGATTTGGCAATTAATTTAACTGCCTTGTGACAACTGCATTGTTATCTTGAATTGTTGTTTTATATTTTGTTACTCTACTTTATTTTACTTTCATATTTTGTTACTTTATTTCTGCCATGTTTATCCATGTGTTACAAAAAGAAACACAAGCCAAACTCTTAAAAAGTGATTATTTGTGTAAAATTCTTTAAGAAATGACAAAGGTAGGAACGTATTGTACAAGGAGCCAGTGCCTCAAGCATCTTCTTCATCTATCTACAAGCCCTGTGAGTGGGACCAGCAGTTACGTCTTGTTTTTTGACTTAGGGTCTGGTGCCACAGCTACAACTGCTGTTCCCCCACCCCACCTTCCTTTCTCTCCTCACCCACAAAGTCTCAGTCAAGCACAACCTGATATCAACATCCGCATACCTGAGGCCATACACAGGTTCGTGCCTCTTAACCCTGAGATGGAGCACTCCTTAATCACACACACTCCACGTTGGGCTAATCCATTAGACAGGACTTTCATCCAGACACTTTCTCCTTTGATTTGATCATTTATATCACCAAGGGCTGCAGTGTCTGCTTTCAGTTTGGCTGATGCCCAGCCTGGCTCTTGCCAAGTCTCTTTTCCTCGGGATAATATCTTCCTCCATTATCCACTGCATGCAGATACAAATTTAACTATGAACAGATTTCCCCACAAGAATTTATTCAAAGATTCTTTCAAAAACTCTTTATTAAGCAACTGCTCTGCCCCTGGACCTCAAACCTTGATGCCTGGGCCACCTGCTTCTGCACCACTGTGGCCACCTCTCCCCCAGGCTCGGTTTTCTGCAATCCCTGTGCTGTCTTAGTTAACGAGCTTCTGCCTGGCCCTTCCCCTCTCTTTCCCCACTGACTCCATAGGACCGCCATCATGACACTCATCCCAGCCCAGCACACTTGCCACCAGTGTTCATGGTTTCAACGTGGTAGTACCTTCAAGAATTTTTAAGCCATAACCTGAAACTAATAATAAAAATAAATAAATTATAAAAAATAAACTATATTACCAATTATCTGAAAAAAAATTTTTTTTTAATTTTGAAGCCATCAAATCGTCAGCTATTTAAAAGACCACACACTGCACTCTAAACAGCGACCTCAAATCAAAGGAGAAGGACTCTATAAATGGTCTGAAAGAAATGTAGATTCAGTATTTTTGTTGCTGTTGTTTTCTGTATTATCCATGATTAAAAGTACAATTTGACACAAATTTTCTTGACTGTCTGGAGGGCTCAGAAAACAGAATAAAAAGCACTGCGGGAGTCATGGATTTTAAAAGGTTGACGAAGCATTGTTCTCAGGGTACCTGCTTTGCCATTTCACTTCCCTAAAGGAGCTCTGCCTTCACTAGGAAGAAGCAATGAGCTTTCCTTCTTAGGCAGCAGAACCACATTTCCTCCTCACTTATCCCCCGACCGGCCCTGCGTCTTAATTCCCCTCACAAAAACAAGGAGAATAGTAAAAGAGCCACAGCTCTGGCTCACAGAGCAAATAAAAAAATAAGCCAGACTCATCAATTCAGTGTTTCTAATTTTCCCACATTTCTCTTTTTTTACATGAATAAAACCCGAAAGAAAGGATGCCCAATGATGTACTAACATTGAACAGCCAAGTGACAGCAATATCCAGAATTACCCAGAGGGACTGTGTAATGTTCAGAGTAAAACACACTCAACACCACCCAATCCTTCCCCCAAGGAAGAAACAGTTACAGTCACAGAATCCGTGAACATGAACCAGACCCACGGGGTGATGCTGAAAGGGAGTCTGCCACTTGCAGTGCAGACACAACTTCAGTTTTCCAAATGCTGCAAACACTCCATCAGTTTTCCAAATATGCCCTTCTTAATTGACCTTATCAATTCAGTGTTTTACCCCTCGTATGCAGAGTCTCCAATTTACCTTGAATTCATTGGAACTATTTGATTTTTGCTCCCTTATTGTCCCATTACAGTACATATCATATAAATGTATTTTCAGGTTCACAAGAGGACAGAATGCTTGCACTGCTTAATGAAAGCCCATTTTATCACGTCTTAGGGTTTGTCCCTGCATGATCAGCTCTCTCACCAGCTCAGGGTGAAATGGGAAAGACCAGTGCCTCCCTGCCGGGGTGACAGAAATGGAGTCTGACCCAGCTGAAGACACTGAAAGATGGTGCAGTTTGTGCAAGGCATGAGATCCAGTTTGTAGTGGAAATAATAACTCTGGAGAGAGGCACATCAAATCCAACCAGTGAGATATCCCCAAAGAGCACATGAATTGCAAATCCCAGTTAGTGATGACACTCAGAAGTATAGGCAGAAAGTACAGAAACACTTGATTTGGTAAAAATGTTGACTTTCCCCAAATTCATCAAAAAATTCAAGAAATTCCAATCATTAATATTTTTTAAAACATGAATTTGACAAGCTGTTTCCAAAGTACATCTGGAAGAATAAATGCTAAATAATCACCAAGAAATTTTTGGTGGGAAAATAAAATCATGACTACTTATCTCATATATTAAAATGTACCATAAAGCTATAGTAATCAAAACTTTATTGATACCAGAATAAGAAAATTATATATATGGCCCAGGGTATAATTTAGAAACAGATCAACATGTTATATAGGAATCCAGTCTCTGACGAAATTAGCATTTAATAGAAAAACATCTGTCCATAACTCAGTCAGTGGGCTATACAATTTATTGTCCAAATCAGGAAATTTTGAGAGTGAACAGAAGTACCAATGGGATGCTGGGGCAACAGTTAGAAATTAGAACTGTCCTATGCAAATCCAGGCATATGGTTATATAGCAATAAATAGGGTTGTCCCTGCAAAATTATTAATAGCTTCTCATTTTTCTCTCAAAGTTATACCAGTATGGGCACTAAATTCTATGGTTACCCTAGTTCTAGGGTCATGGTTACCCTAGTTCTAGGGTCCTGGTTACCAGAGAGGTATTCAAGAACCATACTCTAGCCTCTGACAGAGGCTGTGACAAGAAGTCAGGTCCCCAATTCTCAGACAGATTCAGAAGATAATACTTAGGCTGTATCTGTAGGAATTTGGGTATTGCAATCAGGGAAGAAATCTAGTATTGATAACTTAGAAATACAAGAGACAGAAGCATCAAGGTTACCTTGCTATTGAGCTCCAAGTTCTGATCAGGAGAGGCTGCCTCAGGTCAGAGAGGCCGGAAGGTAAAGACCAAGTGTGGCATGCAGGGACCAATAACCAGACAGGGCCTAGCACAGTTCATATTTAATTACTTCTAGTTACTTTATAAGTGTCCCAAAATTTTAGTGAAATTTTTCCAACAAATT